>NC_053025.1:497140251-497275241 GCF_003073215.2 Triticum urartu | reverse complement strand
CGATTTGATCTTGCCGAAAAACAAAAACTTTTGCGCTCACAAACTTTAACACTAGATGAACTGTTTGTGATTAGGTAAGAGAACAGAAACGGTTCAATATAACAAGATGTGTGTGATACACGGCAAACAGGTCTATAATCAGAAATGTGTGCGAAGACCGATAATAACGCAGACGATTGCTTCTAATAAGACGTATATGATATGCTCTGTCTACACAACATCTATTGGCCATTGTGGGACGGGCGGTCATCCGGATATGCCATAAGGATGTGAAGAGGAATTCCTATCAGCAAGGACTAGCTGTTCCACCAGTAGCTCATGTAAGAAAACTATCAAGTTAAGTGTGCTCAAGCTGGAGCAGCCATCGGATGGGTGACTGGATGGGAAGTTGTGTCGATGTTAAATTAGGTGATGGGATGGGTCATTTCGGTCAAATGACCAAAATGCCCCATTCCTTCAGCTAATTTAACCTCGAGGTCCTTGTTTTTATTTTTTAACACATATTAACGTTAATTAAAGAAGGTCTACCGCATTACTTTTTGACAATGTGCGATACGGGCATACAGTTGATCCATCCGACCTATTTGTGATGAAATAGGCCGTGTGTGTTGTGGGCAAACGCTTGCTAGTATTCAACCATTTGGGATTGATGAATTCATCACCGACGGGTTCCCTAGTGTGTTCATCCGGTCATCATCTACGACTTGTGCTAGCTCGATGCTAAGTTTTCATTAATTGATGGCGTTTTATGAACACGCCTTCGTTTCTCGCCATTTCCTCACCTGTTTCCCGCCACCCTGCTATATCACGCATAGGGGGCATGCGACGCATGGAGGTGACAAGCGCAGCCTGTAGCACATCAACTTTTTCCAAGCATGCCAAACCACCAAAGCGCCGCCTCTGCCATCAACCTCGTCGACGAGGAAAACGAGCAAGCGCCATGGCCCGTCGAGGCCTAGGCGCTCCCCGGCAACGCAATGGACGACACCGTGATGCGCGTCATCGCCAGGTTTGAGCAGACCTTTAGCGCATGGCGCTTGAGCGCCGCGGATCAAGATAGACATATCAGCGCCGACAGGCTGCAGCTCGCCGCACAACATGATCGATGGCGCGCCGCAGAGCAAGCTAGGCGCGTCCGCGCCGATAGGCTGCGGCTCGCCGCACGGCGAGACCGTTGGAGCGCCGCAGAGCGAGAGGCGTGGCGCACCGCACAGCAACAACGGATCCATCAACGCTTGTCTGCTGTCCACATGGCATCGCAGCTGGGTACACGTCCCGTCAGCACCCCCATTCCTCGCCAGGAGTGGGTAGAGGCCCTCAGCGCCGAACTTGCACCAGAGGTCGACCGCGCCGTACTTGCACCGGACGCCCGCAGCGCCATTCGCGTGGGTGCCGCTGTTCGCCTTGTCCGCGGCCCGCTGGATGCCAACGCGCTGATCCGTAGGCTCGACCGCGTCCTTGGCCCAGGTGTCCACCAGGGCGCAGTTGAGGAACATGGCCGTCGCATCTTCGAGCTGGTGATCTCCGATGAAATAGCCAACTTGTAGCTCGAGATCGCGCTTCAGATGTACCGCGAGCGTGTCGACCGCTTGGATGAATGCCTGCACGAGTTCAGGCAGAGCCAAGAGCTACCCTAGACAAGGGTTGCTGGTCATGGTCTTATGGATGCGTTTTATTTTGAAAAGTCGTTTCGACGTGGATAGCTATGTATTCACAGCAATCATACTATTGCTCTGTTTCAATGTGTGTACTCTGTTTTTTCCATTCTTATATATTCTATTTCAATGTGTGTATATATGCTTTCCATTCTGTATATATGGATGATAACAACTAGATTCAAATTAGTATAAAAACAGATAGAAAATAAAATTCATAATATATATATATATATATTAATTGTTTATTAGATCATCACAGAGTATATATATATATATATATATATATATATATATATATATATATATATAGTTATTTGGATCATGACGGCCCTATATAGGAGCCGAGGAGATCTTTGGGAACTTCAGACCTGGCAGCGACAGAAAAAAAAACCACCAACATCCTCGATCCCCAGCCTCCCACGATCCCCCACCAGCGCGCCCTACACCAACCCCGGCAACCTCCCCAATCCACCGTCCGCCTCTCCGCCTTTCCTGGATAACCACGCGTCGCCCACGGTACTGGATCCCGCGCGTTGCCGCCGGCAGTGGATCCTCGCTCGTCGCCGCCGGCCCTGGATCCCGAGCGTCGCCATTGGGCCATGGTTCTCCGCACGATGACCAACCCCCCTGCTTCAACGGCGTCCGTCGTCCTCCCACTGCAGCTAGCCAACTCCGCATCCCTCCTCCACATGCTGACCTGCCTTCACACGCCGACGCGACCTTCCTCCACCTGCCGCCGTGGCCCTCAGTCACCACCATCGTTTTGTTTTGTGGCGCCGACGAACCAAATCCCAACCACCACATCTGCGACGGCGGCACCCTGTGGCCTTTAACACCCATCATCCAACGGATTGGGCAGGAGAAGGCAAGATCCGTCCACCGCACTGTTGCCAGCATCGTCGCCCGCCATGCCGCCTGCCACTGTGAATCCTCTCCCCCAACGAGGCTGCGTACGAGCATCCTACCTGCCTGCTTGAGTCGCTGCTGCCAAAACTCCCATCCGCTTCCGCAAAGTCCAGGCAGTTCGCCGACGGCACCGCAGGCCGTTCGCCTTGGTCGGCCACCGCACGCATGGAGCACACCGACGCTCGCGATTCACCTCAGCTCCGAATCTCCAGCGACCTTCCTCCACCACGCTCGGACTGACGCAGTCAACTGTGCGCCGCCAATGCCCAACCTGTCACCATGGATCCTGCACTCACGCATCCAGCCATGGCTCCTGGCCTTTTCCACGGTGTTCTATCCCCAAATGCCGCTGCTGGTCGTCGCCCCATCCATCGCCGTCACCAACCTCCAGACAAGCAGCCCCGCCCCTGCATCTCCAGCCAAATTGACCTTCTCGTGAGGCCCACCGTGACCTTCCCGAGGAAGGTTCATCCTTGGGGCGGCTACTGCAGAGGGAAGCTACAGAGCGGCCTCCGATCTAAGAGATGGGGGTGGGCTCCCATCCCGACGACATGTTCTGCATCAGAACGGTGACGAGCACAACAGGGCGCCCTCCCGACAGCCGCTCTGCTCCTTTGTCCCATTCTCTGGCCTTCCTCTTGTGCGATACAGAATTGCAACACACACTTGAATTTAATTGCATGCATGCAATCGTCTAGAGGTCAAACATCTCTGAACCTGAACTCTTGCTCCGCCCCGAAGAAGTATTGAGATGATGTGATTGTGTTGGTCATGCTAGATACCATAGCGCAGTGGTGGAGGCTTTGCCAACATGTAGACTGGAAAAAGAGAGAAACAGAAACAAGGAGATGGTGTTGAGTTTAGATAAGCGAAAGGATAAAATTTCAGCATCCTTATCCACTGCGGCACCCTGCATCCTCCATGTAGCAATACTACTATTACTACTTTCGTTTTTGATTCATGGGAAACACTATACTACTTCAAGGTGTCCCATTTCTTCTCTGGTCAAACTTGACTTTTCTTCTAAACAAAGGTTTTTCAAGTTCCTCTTCTCTTCTTCCATCGTAAGTGTGAGTTGTGTAAAAAAAATTGGCATCGGCCTTCCCACCTGCTAGCTTTATGCGCTACTTTTTATTAAACAATGATACTAGCAAATGATTGTAATTAGCATTACGATGTCCCAGTTTTTTGTATGATCAAGTTGTACTATAATGAAGCATTTATATTTTTTAGTGTGTATCTCCTAGAAAATTCAGCAATAAAAAATATAGAAGTTCGGACTGTTCTTCAACTTAGAATGTCTGCAGGCCAATGTTTTTATTTTATGCAGATATTGCATGACTGTAACCTTTTTTTTGCAAGGCCCTCTGGTAGCTAGAAACTTGTTTTTTCTATGATTGTGATAATGCTACATAGAGTGGGGGAGAAAGTTCTACTTCTCCTGTGCGCTAACAGTATAAATATAAATATCATTTTGGGAATTCACATAAGTTTGGGATGCTTGAAAAAAGGATATTGAAGTTAATTTACCAAAACAAATGATTTGCTATGCAAAAGAACATGAGATGTTTAAAAAATAAAGGAAAAATGAAAAGTATAAATATAAATACCGAAAAACCATCACAAAAGTTTGTGTGTTAAATGGCGTAGAGCGTTAGAGCAATAATTGTTAACAAAGCCTCACCCACAAAATGTTAACTCTAGAAGTTCAAATTCAATAAACCGGAGAGTTTGAAAATAATGGGAAAAGCGAAAAGAGACACCTACTTGTTTGTACAGATTCACCCCCCATGAATTTCCTTGTTACTAAATATATTTTTACGTATTAAAAAAAATCTTATGAACCGTCACGGGTATGAAAAAATGATCAACATGGAAAAGTTGAGTGTTTTCAACAGCTTTCCATCGGTATATCATTAGCTAAATTCCGTTAGGTGGTTGGGGAGTTACGGGCAAAAAACAGCACACGAAAAATAGAGTGAAGTTCAAATTGACATGGCCCAGAAGTTCAATTTCTGCACGCAGTGCATCTCCGAACACTCTGTTTTGGCGATGAAAACATAACGCATGATTTCATCATTTTCAAAATTTATAGAGAAAATGCAATTTCCCCGTTCTACAAAAAAAACCTAGAGGTTCATATTTAAATTGGGGAAGTTAAATGTTTATTATAATATCAAGAAGGTCAAATTGAAAAAATCGAGCAGTTCAAAAAGTTTATAAAAACAGATTTTTCCTTCTTTTAGAAATAATACCTAGAAGTTCAACTTTAAATAATTGAGCAGTTCGATATTTATTACATAAGTAGTACTTTTCCCGTTACTAATGAATAACACCAAGAAGTCCAAAATTTTAAAAAATTGAAGTTGTTTAATGTTTATAAAAACTCAGATTTTCCCCAATGCTAAAGATTAAAACCAAGAAGTTTAACTTTGAAAAACGGAGTAGTTCAATGTACATAAAAAACTCAGGTTTTCATGTTACAAGCGAATAATTGAAAAAGGCAGAGCAGTTTGATATTTACTAGAAAAATTGGATTTTTCTAGTTGGGTAGAGTGGTTCAATGCCTATAAAAAATCAGATATTTTCACATAACCGGGAGAAGTTTAGAATGATAACTGCCAGAAATTCACGTACTACACGATGTGCATTTTCCTTGTTACTAAAGAATAAAATGTTGAAGTTCAAATTAAAATAAAGGAGTAGTTTGATGTATATGAAAAACTCAAATTCTTTCCGTTCTCTATGGAAAATAAAAGCATGAAGTTCAGTTCAAAAAAAAGTTTGATGCTTATTTAAAAACATATTTATTTCTAAGAATAAGGGTAAGAAGTTCAAATTAAAATAATAGTGAAGTCTGAAGTGTATAAAAATCTCAGATTTGTTACAAGAAGTTCACGTGCACCTCCGTGCACGGTTCAGAGTTTATATTACGGTATGTCCGACCTCCAATTACATGTTTTAAAATGGCAAAAATAATGCCCGACCTTCAATAGTGTGTAATTCAACGTATACACAAAAAATTGACAGAAGTTCATTGTGAAAACAACGAGAAATTCAACTACAAGGTGTGTGTTTAATATGAGAAAAATGAATAAAAAGGCAAGGTCCAATTTTTTTGTTGATATAAGTTCAAGTCCTCCGTTGGAGAAAGTTAAAAAAAATATTGTGAGAGAGGTTTATACAAAAGAAATACCATTTGTGTAACACTTGACGAATGGATGAGAAAATTATAAATGAAAAATATGTCACAGAAGTTCAACGTGAAAACAGCAGGAAGTTCACCTACTGCACTGAATGAATATCAGATGAAAAACTTTTAAAATCACCGCGAGTATGAAAAAATGATCAACACGGGAAAGTTGCGTGTTTACAACAGCTTTCCATCGGTATATCACTTGCTCAATTCCGGTGAGTGCATGGAGAGCTACGAGTAGTGGATGAAGATCTACGAGCAAAAAAAGCACGTGAAAAACAGAGTGAAGTTCAAGTAGACATGGTGAGAAGTTCAGGTTCTTCACGTGGTGCATTTTCGAAGAATCTGTTTCGTGATAAAGGCAGAACGAATGATCTCACCATTTTCGAAATTACTTGAAAACGGCCAGGATTCAGAGAAAACCATCAACATGAAAAAGTTTTGCATTTTCCGTAGCTTTTCAGCGGTATATTATTTGCCCCATTCCGATAAAGTTTGTAGAAATTACGGCAAAAATACGTTTTTAACCATTTTCAAAACTGACATAAAACCGTAATGAATTAGGAGAAACAATACATACAGAAAAGTTTCGTATTTCTTCAAGCTTTCCAATGCCATATCATTTGCTGCATTTGGACGTACGGTTAAAAAATTACCTCGAAAATACGAACTCGGTGGAACTTGTACCATTTTCTAAATTACTTTTAAACCATTCAAAACTAGAAAAAACTTTTAACATAAAAAGTAGTGCATTTTCATAAGCTTTCAAACACCATATTATTTGCCTCAATTGGATTAGCCGTTTAGAAATGACGTCGAAAATACGAACTCGGGTGTTCGGTTTGCGAAATTTTACGATTTTCCGAATTACTCTTTAACCATAGGGAATTAGAGAAAACTTTGAACATGTGGAAGGAGTGGTTTTTCAGCAGCTTTCCAACGCCATATTATTTGCCTCATTCCAATAAATGTTTTAAAAATGCGATCAAAAATACGATTCACGTTTTTTGTATGAAGAAAAAACGGTTTTCAAAACTGCTCTTAAACCGCTTACATTTTGCCAAAAATTTAACTTGGGTCATGATACTGGTGTCCATAGCTATCCAAGGGTATATCGCAAGCCCCATTTGGACACCTTTTAGCTGAAGTTCAACCTAGTACTCGGGGAAGGTCAGGCGCGTTACTCAGGAAGTTCATGTTGTGATCAGAATATTATTTTGATCCCTGATCAGAATAGTGTTTATGTATATATATATATAGTATATATATATATATATACATAAACACTATTCTGATCACGGGATCACCTGACTTGCCCCGCTAGTACTACGTTGAACTTCCCTATGAACTAGGTTGAACTTCCGCCAACGTTGCCCAAATGGGGCTTGCGATATACCGTTGGAAAGCTATGGACCCCAATATCATGACCCAACTTAAATTTTTGGCAAAATATAAGCGGTTTAAGAGCAGTTTGGAAAACCGTTTTTCTTCGCACAAAAAATGTGAATCGTATTTTCGATCGCATTTCTAAACCATTTATCGGAATGAGGCATATAATATGGCGATGGAAAGCTGCTGCAAAACCGCTCCTTCCACATGTTGAAAGTTTTCTCTAATTCCCTATGGTTAAAGAGTAATTTGAAAAAACGTAAAATTTCATAAACCGAATAGCTGAGTTCGTTTTTTCGATGTCATTTCTGAACGGCTAGTCCAATGGAGGCATATGATACGGCGTTTGAAAGCTTATGAAAATGCGCTACTTTTTCATCTTGAAAGTTTTTTTTTCTAATTTGGAATGGTTTAAGAGTAATTTAGAAAATGGTCCAAGTCCTACGAGTTCGTATTTTCGAGCTAATTTTTTAACCGTGCGTCCGAATGCACCAAATGGTATGGCGTTGGAAAGCTTGAACAAATGCGAAACTTTTTGGTATGTATTGTTTCTCACAATTCTTTACGGTTTTAAGTCAGTTTCGAAAATGGCTAAAAACGTATTTTCGCCGTAATTTCTACAAACTTTATCGGAATGGGGCAAATAATATACCGCTGAAATGCTATGGAAAATGCGAAACTTTTTCATGTTGATGGTTTTCTCTTATTCCTAGCCGTTTTCAAGTAATTTCGAAAACGGCGGGATCATGCGTTCTGCCTTTATCATGAAACAGATTCTTCGAAAATGCACCGCGTGAAGAACCTGAACTTCTTCGGCGCGTGTACCTGAACTTCACTCTGTTTTTCACGTGATTTTTTTGCTCGTAGGTCTCCATCCACTGCTCGTAACGCTCCATCCATTCACCGGAATTGTGCAGGTGATATAACCGATGGAAAGCTGCTGTAAGCACGCAAGTTTCCCGTGTTGATCATCTTTTCATACTCGCGGCGATTTTAAAATTTTTCCATCTAAAATTCATTCAGCGTAGTAGTTGAACTTCCTGCAGTTTTCACGTTGAACTTCTGTGACGTATTTTTGTTTGTAATTTTCTCATCCATTCGTCAGTGTTACATAAATAATATTCTTTTTGTACAAACGTCTCTCACAATAATTTTTTTAACTTTCTCTGACCGAGGACTTGAACTTACACAAATGATATTCCTGCCGTTTTGAGGTAAATTAAAAAATGGCGAGATCATGATTTATGCGTTCATCGCGAATGAAAATGCACTGTGTGAAGTAGTTGAACTTCTGGGGCATGTTTGTTTGAACTTCACTCTATTTTTGACGTGCTGTTTTTTGACGTGTTGTTTTTTGCACCGCGTGAAGTAGTTGAACTTCTGGGACATGTCTGTTTGAACTTCACTTAGTTTCATTTTATTGTATTTTTATTATATGAAATACACACCATGTAGTACGTGAACTTCCGATCGTTATCACTCTGAACTTCTCTCTGGTTTGAGAGAATTATTTTAAAACACAAAAAACAACATATATTTTTTTGTATTTTCGACATCTAAATACACGATGAAGCTCTCTCACAAGAATTTTTTAAACTTTTCCTCGCCGAGCACTTGAACTTCTAGCAACCATTTTTTTCGTATATGAGTTGTTTTTAAAAGTGCAAAAAATAGATTGTGTTTTTTATTTTTTTAACAGGTAAATCCTATGTTTTAATAAACTCCGAACTTCTCTGTTATTTCAATTTGAACTTCACCTTTTATATTTTTGAGTAAAGAATTGTATTCGATTTTTATACGGAAAAATCGAACATGGAAATACAAGGTGAACCTCTCTCGCAAGAATTTTTGAACTTCTCTGGACAGAGCACTTGAACTTCTAGCAACATTTTTTTATCCTTTGCTTTTTCGTTATTTTTCTCATACAAAAATGCAGACTATGTAGTACGTGAACTTTCGACAGTTATCAATCTGAACTTCTCTCGGTTACGTGAAAATATATGAGTTTTTTCAATTTTTTGAACCTCTTTTGTGTATTTTTCTAGAAATGTGAAAATTGGAGTTTTTTTTAGTAAATGTCAAATTCTTGGTTATTTCAAACCAAACTTCTTGGTTTATTCATTAGTAACGGGAAAAATTCGAGTTTCTTCAATAAATATTCAACTTCTCTCTTTTTTAAATATACCTTCTTGGTTTATCATTTAGTAACGAGGAAAATCCGAGTTTTTCATATACATTGTACTATTCTATTTTTTAAAATTGAACTTCTTGGTTTTTTCAATTTGGATTTTCTTGCTGTGATTGATTAGTAACGGTTCAAGTCCTAGTTATGTGAAAAACATCAAACCACCGAATTATTTAAATTTGAACTTCTAGGGCTTTTTAAAAAAAATAGGAAAAATCTATTTTATATACTTTTTGAACTGCTCATTTTTTAAACTTGACCTTCTTGGTATCTTGATAAACGTTGGACTTCTCCATTATTTAAGTTTGAGCCTCTAGGTTTTTTGTAGAAACAAGAAGAAAATCCATTTTCTCTACAAGCACTAGAACAAATAGTTGAACATCGAATTGATGATTTTATTTCTTCGGTAACAGGGAAAATCTAAGTTTTTTATTTTTTTTTATCTATCTACTATTTTGGATGTGTTGGTTTTATTTCTTTCATTTACGAAAAATCATAGTTTTTCAGTAAACATGAAACTCTCCGCTCTTTTAATTAGAACTTGTAGGTTCTTTTAGAAATGGGGAAATCCATTTTTTAGATAATTTTTGAACTTCTCTGTTTTTATAGTTTGACCTTCTCTGTTTTTATAGCAAAAATTGTTATTGTTGCTTAATTTGAACTTCTTGATTTTTTGGAAATGGGAAAGTTCCAAAAAATTATAAACATTCAACTGATATGTTATTTTTAATATGAACTTTTTGTCCTTTTGACCCTTTTTTGTTTATTTTACAAACTGCAAGTGTGTTGTTCTTTTTGAACTTTTTTGTTTTTAGTGTAAACAAAAACCTATAGCGTCACAAGAACAAATTAACAACAATCTTTCCGTCATTCTCATTTCGACATTTCCAGAAGAAAAAAATGAGTGCAAGGACACAACCATAATAGAACAATTTTTGGGAATGGGATCCGTATAGAAAAGACACTCGTTTATGGGAATTAAGGTACATTTTGTTTTATACACTAAAAATCATGAATTGTATCCACCAGTCATTTTTTATGCTTATCCTTTGCCACTTTGACCACCACACATGCCCTCTGTTTCAATATCCCATGTTGTTTTTCCTTCTGTCGCATTGCACCCTTATGTTGAATGCCTTTTTTTACCAAATTGTTGCTGCAGTACACACATATATAAGTAAATTTATTCCTATTTATATTGAACTGCTTTTTTTTCTAGCAAACCGCTAGTAAACAACTTTTTGGACTGTTGTAATACACATAGAAAACTCAATACAATTTAAACGCTAAAACTAAAAAGATCACAGAATGGTTGAATACAGAATCATTCATTTTTATATTCAAATTTGATGAGCGAGCACATACAATTTTCCCTTTATCAGGAATAAGAATAAACACCCACATGGGTGGCCAAATTCTACCCATCTATAGTAGCACAACAAGTTGATTTCCCTAAATTTCTGTTAAATTACAGAATCTTCAGAACAACAACAACAGTAGCCAGTAGTGACATCACGCACACACACAACATGCCATCCACGGTCATCGCCATGCACACTGTTAGCTGATATCAGGATGTCATATGTTGCTCTAGTGAATCTATGATTCAACAAAGAGAAAGCCATGGAGAAATGCGCAAACGGGAGAGGGAGCGAGCAGGAACATAAAACTGAACTTTTTATCTGGCACGAGGCTGAACTTCTTTGAATCTAAAGACATACTGTAGTAGAAGAAGAGCAGCAACAAACCAATCACTTTGTTCGTCCTTGTGTTGGGGGAAGCAACTAGGAGCACGCGGGGTAATGGATGCTGCTTCAAGGCAAGCTAGCAGCTTTTTCCATGAGAACATGGTAAGAGATGCCATCAACACGCTGTTGTGCTGATCCTGTGGCCAAGCAGCCGTTCGATTGGAGGCCTGGACACCAACGCAAGCAAGGAGGAAGCCAAGGGAGGCTCAACTTGGACTGCACTACAGAAATCTGCTGATGCCGACCCGCGCTGCCCATCTTTTGAATAGTAGGAAGCCTGCACAACTACCTGGCAGAGTCACCCGGACGCGTCTACTGTAGAACTGCAGGCCGAGCCCTTCTCTAAATGCAGGTCGAGGCCTCCTCTACCTGCAGGCTAACGCCTTCTCCATTTGCAGGTGGTGGCGATGGCAGAGGGCGGTGGTGGAGGTGGTCGGGGCGGTGGTTGGAGGCGAGGGCGGAGGTGGCTGGGGCGAAGAGTGGGCACGGAGGTGGGGCGGAGGGCAGTGGTGGAGGCTATTGGGGCCAGGACGGCGGCGACAGAGGTGGTCGGGGGGAGGACGGCGGCGGAGGTTGTCGGTGAGAGGACGCCGACGGCGGAGGTGGTTGGGGCAGATGGCCTGGGCGTCCGGTAGCAACAAGATCTAGGCGATGCACTGGACGGGCTAGGAGGGGCGACGCGGGACCGACGGGGAGTGGCGGCGTAGTGCCGATGGGGAGGGGCAGCGCAGTGGCTTGGACGGGGAGGAGAAGGTCGTGGGCTGCGGTAATGGGCTGGTCGGGCTGTTTCTTTTCTCCGTTCGGGATCTCCGCAGCATCCCCTCAGCCCCTATATAGCCGCTCTGTGATCCAAATAACTATTCTAATCCTGGGATTAGAATAGTGTTGTCCTATATATATATATAATATCATCACATATACGTGATGATACTTAACTACTAGGTAAAGTTGAAAACAATCAATACTAAAACTAATAATCCCTCCTGGGGCCAGTATTCCGATAGCCCCTCGCCAGCAGTTCCCTGGTGCGCGACGTCTTCCTAGTGCGCGAGCAGTACTCTAACTCCTCCGCCTCGCAGCGCTTGACGTACCGATCTGCCTCTTGCTGGCGGACGCGCGCGACCAATTTTTCCATTTTGTTGGGTGCCCACCGAAGCTCCTCGTCGGTGGCATGCTGGAGCTTATCGGCCCACCTCCACACAGCGACGAGGCGCCCAACGCCTATGACCTTCCCAGCGAATTACCCATCTTCGTACACCTCCTTGGCACGACAACGCGCCCGCCCCCAAAGCTCCGCCGCCTCCTTTGTCCAGGCGGCACCACAGGCTTCACAAGCCGCCTGGTACCTGGCTTCCTCCTCCGCCATCTCCTTCTTGAAAGCCACTTACCTGGCTTTCTCAGCCGGCGGTAGCGACTTCCACAGACAAAGATTATACTGGCCCCAAAACCAATCCAAAGTTGGGGGGTCCGGCGCAACCTCGTCAGGCGATGCGTAGGGGTCCTCGTCGCTGCTAATCGAGTGAGCGTCCTCGAGGGGCGGCGACTCCTCGTCGGCGCGTGGGCAGACCAGCGGCACCATGGTAGAGATTTGAGAGTGAGAGAGAGAAGGTGAGCAAGGGGAGGATGTAGATGAGAATGTAGGCGGGACGAAGTGAGCAAGGTAGTATTTATTGGCGACCGGAATCTAGATCGAAAGGGACAGTACACACGCCGGTCGCTGGAATTTACGAGTACTGTAGTTTGAATTACACACAATTCCCGCAGCAAATCCGTGTGTGAACATAATAGCTGACGGTTTCCAATACAAAACCGTGTCTGATTAATGATCCCCGCTAATCACCTACCAAATCTCGAGCCGCGAGATAGAGTGCCAATCGTGTGGGGGCCGGTTGTCTTGCCAGATCTTTACATTTTCTTTTTTGAACACCAGATATTTACATCATCTGATGATTTTTTAACTCACACACAAGTACATAAAATATGATTTTTCAAACCGTGTTGGCTAGGCGTTACATGTAGATGTAGTTCGAATTTGAATTACGGTCATTAAATGGTTACAAAATCAGTTAAATGTCTTTAAAAGGTCAAATGACCCCTGAAAATTTCCAAATTTTCACATGACAGTTGTATTAGTGCACGTTAAACGTTGGAAAAAATTGAACACCGTAAGAGGAAGCTATCTCCCGTCCATCAGCAAACATGCATTGTTCCCTCTCGGAACCACGAACCTTCTAGTGAGTTGCTCCGGTTTGTGAGGGGTGTGTGTCCAAACTTTTGTCAAACAGGCCAATTTTTTACCACATAATCTTGGTGGCATGACATTAAATCAAGCAAGATTTCATGTTTTTCTGATCATTTTTTAATTTTTTGGAATTAAAATGCCATGGCATGCACTCCATGCATGTGCCCATGCCTTGACACCAATATGTTTGAAAATTCCTTCAAATTTACTGCACATGGAATTAACTCGCACACAACTACACAAAAATATGATTTTTCAAACCGTTTTGGTTAGGCGTTGCATGTAGATGTAGTTCAAATTTGAATTACGGTCATTAAATGGTTAAAAATCACTTAAATGTCTTTAGAAGGTCAAATGACCCCTGAAATTTACCAAATTTTCACATGACAGTTGCACGTTAAACGTAGGAAAAAATTTGAAGGCCGTAAGAGGAAGCTATCTCCTGTTTGTCATCAAACATGCATTGTTCCCTCTCGGAACCACGAACCTTCTAGCGAGTTGCTCCGATTTGTGAGGGGCGTGTATCCAAACGTTCGTCAAACATGCCAATGTCTTCACCACATCATCTTGGTGGCATGACATTACATCAACCAAGGTTTCATGTGTTTTTGATCATTTTTCTATTTTTTTGAATTAAAATGCCATGTCACTCCATGCATATGTATGCGTGTGTCCATGTCATGAGACCAATATGTATGAAAATTCCTTCTAATTTACTGCACATGAAATTAACTCGCACACAAATACACAAATATGATTTTTCAAACTGTTTTGATTAGGCGTTGCATGTAGATGTAGTTAAAATTTGAATTACAGTCATTAAATGGTTAGAAAATCACTTAAATGTCTTTGAAAGGTCAAATGACCCCTAGAATTTTCCAAAATTTCACATTACAGTTGTAGTAGTGCGTGTTAGACGTAGAAAAAATTTCAAGGCCGTAAGAGGAAGCTATCTCCCGTTCGTTATCAAACATGCATTGTTCCCTCTTGGAACCACGAACCTTCTAGCTAGTTGCTCCGGTTTATGAGAGGTGTGTGTCCAAACTTTCGTCAAACATGTCAATTTCTTTACCACATCATCTTTGTGACATGACATTAAATCAAGCAAGGTTTCATGTTTTTCTGATCTTTTTTTAGTTTTTTGGAATTAAAATGCCATGGCATGCACTCCATGCATGTGCCCATGCCTTGACACCAATATGTTTGAAAATTCCTTCTAATTTACTTCACATGGAATTAACTCGCACACAAATACAAAAATATTATTTTTCAAATTGCTATGGTTAGGTGTTGCATGTAGATGTAGTTCAAATTTGAATTATGGTCATTAAATGGTTAGAAAATCACTTAAATGTCTTTAAAAGGTCAAATGACCCCTGAAATTTACCAAATTTTCACATGACAGTTGTATTAGTGCATGTTAAACGTAGGAAAAATTTTGAAGGCCGTAAAAGGAAGTTATCTCCCGTTCGTCATCAAACATGCATTGTTCCCTCTCGGAACCACGAACCTTCTAGCGAATTGCTCCGGTTTGTGAGGGGTGTGTGTCCAAACGTTCGTCAAACATGCCAAATTCTTTACCACATCATCTTGGTGGCATGACATTACATCAACCAAGGTTTCATGTGTTTCTGATCATTTTTCTATTTTTTGAATTAAAATGCCATGTCACTCCATGCATACGTATGCATGTGTCCATGTCGTGAACCAATATGTTTGAAAATTTCTTCTAATTTACTGCACATGGAATTAACTCGCACACAAGTACACAGATATGATTTTTCAAATCGCTTTGGTTAGGCGTTGCATGTAGATGTAGTTCAGATTTGAATTATGGTCATTAAATGGTTAGAAAATCACTTAAAATTTTCTTTAAATGGTCAAATGTACCCTAGAATTTTCCAAAATTTCACATTACAGTTGTAGTAGTGCACGTTAGACGTAGAAAAAATTTGAAGGCCATAAGAGGAAGCTATCTCCCGTTCGTCATCAAACATGCATTGTTCCTTCTCGGAACCACGAACCTTCTAGCGAGTTGCTCCGGTATGTGAGGGGTGTGTGTCCGAACTTTCGTCAAACATGTCAATTTCTTTACCACATCATCTTGGTGGCATGACATTACATCAACCAAGGTTTCATGTGTTTCTAATTTGTTTGGAATTAAAATGCCATGCCACTCCATGCATATGTGTCCATGTCGTGATACAAATCTGTTTGAAAATTCCTTCTAGTTTACTGCACATGGAATTAACTCGCACACAAGTACACAAATATGAGTTTTCAAACCGTTTTGGTTACGCGTTGCATGTAGATGTAGTTCAAATTTGAATTGTGGTCATTAAATGGCTAGAAAATCACTTAAATGTCTTTAAAAGGTCAAATGACCTCTAGAATTTTCAAAAATTTCACATTACAGTTGTAGTAGTGCACGTTAGACATAGAAAAAAAATTGAAGACCGTAAGAGGAAGCTATCTCCCATTCGTCATCAAACATGCATTGTTCCCTCTCGGAACCATGAGCCTTCTAGTGAGTTGCTCCGGTTTGTGAGGGGTGTGTGTCCAAACTTTGGTCAAACATGCCAATTTTTTTACCACATTATCTTGGTGGCATGACATTACATCAACCAAGGTTTCATGTGTTTCTGATTATTTTTATTTTTTGGAATTAAAATGCCATGTCACTCCATGCTTAATTGTGTCATAGCCGTTAGACCAATATGTTTGAAAATTCCTTCCAATTTATTGCACATAGAATTAAATCACACATAAGTACACGAAATATGAGTTTTCAAATCGTTATGGTTAGCTGTTCCGTGTACATGTAGTTCAAATTTCAATTACGGTCATTAAATGGCTAGAAAATCACTTAAATGTCTTAGAAGGTCAAATGACCCCTGAAATTTTCCAAAATTTGACATGACAGTTGTATTAGTACTACAAAATTTCTAGTTCATTTAAAACACCATCCGTTGGCACTTTATTCCAAATTTGTCTTTCACTGCTAATAAAAAATATCTACAACATCACACAGAGTTGTTTTCTAGGAATCGTTTGCGATGAAAATATCTGGGTCTATTTAAGTCTCCCTCCTTAAGCTTCGCCGATTCGTCTGCTCTAGTGTCGGCAACCCCCGAATCCACAAATCCCGATCCCCATTCCCGCACCCCTTTCTTGTAAAGATGACGCCGTGGAAACGCTTCGTGAAGGCCCGTACGATGGCCGCGTCCCCCCGAGCGCCACCGCTTACGTCGAGAGCGCGGCCGCCTACGCCGAGAGTGCCGCCGCATCCGCATTGAGCGCGGTCGCTTCCGTCGAGAGGGCGTCTGCTGCAGCCGACAGGGCAGTTGCAGCAGCCGAGACGGCTGCATCAGCTGCTGCGACGACGGCTGCAAACACCGAGAGCGCTCGAGCTGCCGTCCGTGCCGCTGATGTCGCCCTGGCCCGTGTCGAGGCCATCCACGCCAAGATCGAGGATGCACACGCCAAGATATTCCAGGCCACCTCGGACTCCAGCATGCAACCCACGTCCAAAAAGGCGGCGGTGGCCATGGAGCACCTGCTTCCTCATGAGGTCGCCGAGCGGGAGCTGGAGATGCAGGAGGCGGCGGAGATCGAGGAGTGCTGGGAGGAGGAGTTGCGCGTGGCCGAGGTCAAGGTAGAGAAGAGTCTCTCCGTCGAGGAATCGGCGGTGGAGTACCAACGCGAGCTCTAGTGCAGCCACTACTACGAGTACTACAACCTTAAGGGCGGTGCCGAGGACGAGGACGAGGACGCGATCGACTTCAGCAGGGGGGACGCGGAGTCCACCAACGGTGGCATGTCACCAGGATAAGTCATCGACATCTCATCTCACACCGGCGATGCATAGGCCGGCGCAGCGGTGGATTTTTAATTATGCGTACTTAGGCTTTGTTTTTAATGCTGGTCTTTTGTTAGATCAATGTTTAGGTCCACTTGCTCTGTGTAATTACTAAATAGCTCGATTCAGTAAGTGTGGTATGTCTGCTGTACGCTCTTTTGTGTGCCCAAATTAGCAAGCGATGTTAAATTATGCAATGACGTACCCGAGGAAATTTCCACCAAAATTTGAATTATCAAACTCATCCCATGCGCTTAAGGCAGAAAAATCGTTTGCGATGCACACAATCGTTCAAAGTGAATGGTCCAGCGGCACCGCGCGCGTTCAAAGTGAATGTGCCCATGCCTTGAGACCAAAATTTGAATTATCAAACTCATCCCATGTGCGTAAAGCAGAAGAATCATTTGCGATGCACACAATCATTCAAAGTGAATGGTCCAGCAGCACCGCACGCAAAGTTTCCCTCCATATTTCCAAAATTTTGGCCTACCGCCAAAATATCTACCCCCGCCCCCCTTCCCCCCCCCCTTTTCTCCCCGACCACAAGTCACATTTCCCCTGTTTCCTCCTTCCTTCCTTCCTTGCTAAGTTATAGCCGCTTCCTCGCTCTCGCCATCTCGCATCCTACCGCCGGGGTCGCCATGGTCTTCTTCAAAGACATCTCCAGCGGTTCCTCCTCCGGCGACTAGTCTTTCACCACCCGGGTATGCCTCTCTTCTTTCTCTCGGGCTATGACTTGGAATGAAGGATTTTTACCTGGAGGTCGATGTGAGTCGTTTGTACCTCTTGTAGCTCCCTAAGAACATCAGTGGCAACGAATGGAGCGGGGTGGCTGAAGATCTATCTGCTCGTTGTCACCATCAATCGCCATGCGTGAAGCTACTTCGTTTGATTCTGTGGACACTGGGAGGAAGTTTCTGGCATGTGTAGAGAAGGTTAGACCCTCTTCTGTTGTTAAAAATCATTTGTTAGATGTGATTCATACACTGTCACGGTCCCAACCCATTCATACCACACCTTCAACCAAACACATCCTAAGATAGTGACACAGTTTGTACCTAGTATCTTAAATTGTTGCCATCTCATCAGCGGTGCCATTAGAAAATTATTTGGCACCGCTTCAGTAGTTTGTGCAGCCAACTTTGGTCCACACATCCGAGAACCAAGCAGTAAACTACTAAATCTTTATGGCACAAAGGAACTGGGCATCGGAGCAACTACGTGCTCCGGAGTCCGGGTCCCTGGTTTTTTTCCGCTGCATCGGCTCGCTAGTTCAGGGCACCAGTGCGAGATGTAGCAACAGTTATCTTTACACTAGTTTTGGCATACATAGTGGACGACCTTAGTGCTATTAGTTCTATGTTACTAAATTTGTGCATGTACACATCTGTTAGTATCAATTTGCTGTCATCCAAACACTGTCGCTATGCTGTTGTAGTTATATTTACCTTCCTCATAAAATGTTCAATTTGTTACTTATTGTACATGAGTAAGACCTTGTAGCGTCGTTGTAGTTAATTATAGCTTCTGATGTTTCAGAATTTGGTTGTTGTCTCAGTACCAATTATTTCATTTGCACATTGATCTTTTTGAGAAGATATGTCATAATTAACATGTTTCTTCAGTTTTTCAAAATAAGCATTGGTGATTTTCTATGTTGCTATAAACCCATTTCCCCTACAATTGTTACCGATCTAGTTTCAAATATTATAAGATGAACGGAAGTGTTCTTACTTGGAGTGGGTTGATCAAGAGTGGCCATAGTCTTTGAAGATGTGCCTAACGAAGCTCTGGAGCATGTATGAGGAAGTGAACACACGTAGGCTTATAGAAAGTCTTGTCAACGCTGAAGCATATTTCAAGATGCGGGATAAAAACTTGAAGGTGGAGAATGAGCTCAGATTTTTTAAATCAGACTTTGCTAAGATGGTGTTGGCGCAGGAGGAGGCACTTTCCTAGTTGGCCCGTGCAAAACGGGTTCTTACTGAACTGAAAGCAGAGGTGGATAAGACGAGCCTGTATGATCTCGATTAGAGAAATGAATATATTGTTCTTATGAAGTTGAACTAGCTATATGTTGTACTGTGCTGTTTTCATGTAGCTACCGTACTGTGATGTTATAATATATTTATGTGCCTGATATGAAATTGGCAAATAGTTGTTCGATATGAAATGTGAATTTGCGTAATACTGGAATTATTAATTGTAAACTAATAAACCTGCTAAATGTGTCATGGACCTTTGCAAACGATTCTAGCAGTAAGAGCCCTTGCGATGGATAGCCCAATGCCACACAGTTTTCTTCATCAAATCGTGTGTGATATAGTTGATAAAAGCAAACAGTTAACCAAGGAAGACCGTGTGTGATAGTTACACCTTTCACACACAAGCCTACACATAAAACTGTGTGGGATGTACGTCCGAACGAAAACGTTTTCCCTGGATTGACTGTGTGGGATGTACATAAGAACGAAAACGTATTCCTTGGATTGATTGTGTGTGATATACATACGAACGGAAATGATTTTCTGGGATTCACCGTGTGGAATGTACATACCTACGGAAATGATTTCTGGGATTTACCGTGTGGGTGTACATACGTACGGAAATAATTTCTGGGATACACCGTGTGGGATGTACATACCTACGGAAATGATTGGGTTTCGATGCCTCGCCCGATCGCACACGACCCCAGCCTGGGTCCCAGGAGGGCCTACCCCCGACGATTTCTGGGTCGTGTGGGAAGGACCCCCTATCGCCCACACTGACTTGGCGACGGTTCCAAATGTTGTCGCGGAAAGGGGTTTTAAAACGTTTGTTTAGGACCGACGCGCACCAGTGGCCTACATGAAGCTTGTGCTCCTCTTCTACCTCTTGCAACATTTACTGATGTGGTTCTTGCAGCAGGTATATTAGAGTAAACTGCCCTGTTTTCGTACATGTCAAACATAACTTTTATTTCTAAAAAGCGTACTAATTCAATAGTGTCTGAGATTTTTTCGAAGCTTGCTAATTACCTGGTGTTTGTTTTTCCTCATCTAGAGAGTAGGCTTTAGAGTCTTGTTGCGGGTTGTATACATGTGTCCTTCCAAACCATAGTTTCCACATGTGATAGTACCCATCCTACTTGTGCCTCTTTAAGCTGGAACCTCAAACTCCCCCTTCCTTCTTGTTGTCTGCTTTTTGCCTGCCTTTTGTTTAAACACAGGAGGCTGAATGTCTTGAGTGTTTGTATCAGGCCAGCAATCTGGACTAGGGATAGGGTAAATAATTGCTTTGTATGTCTCCATGTACAATGTCTTCTTGATGAATTCAGAAACATAGTCCTCATGATGCAAATTTTTCTTTGTCACTGCACATATGCCATTATGATACGTCTCCAACGTATTTACTTTTCCTAACGCTTTTCCTCTTGTTTTGGACTCTAATTTGCATGATTTGAATGAAACTAATCCCGGACTGACGCTGTTTTTAGCAGAACTACCATGGTGTTGTTTTTGTGCAGAAATAAAAGTTCTCGGAATGGAACGAAACTTTGCAAGGAATTTTTATACAAATAAAGAGAATTTCTGGAGCCAAGAACCACCGGAGGGGGGCACCTGGGTGGGCACAACCCACCAGGGCGCGCCCCCTCCTGGCACACCCAGGTGGGTTGTCCCCACCTGGTGGCCCCGCAGACCCTGAAACCGACGCTATGAAATCCTATTTTTCCAGAAAAAATCAGGGGAGAAAGAATTATCGTGATCCAAGAGACAGAGCCGTCGTCACCTCCTGTTCTTCATCGGGAGGCCATATCTGGAGTCTGTTTGGGGCTCCGGAGAGGGGGATCTTCGTTCTTTGTCATCACCAACCCTTCTCCGTCGTCAATTCCATGATGCTCCCCACCGGAAGTCAGTAATCCTTCGTAGGCTCACTGGTCGGTGAGGAGTTGGATGAGATTCATCATGTAATCGAGTTAGTTTTGTTAGGGCTTGATCCCTAGTATCCACTATGTTCTAAGATTGATGTTGATATGACTTTGCCATGCTTAATGCTTGTCACTTTGGGCCCGGGTGCCATGATTTCAGATCTGAACCATTTATGTTATCACCATTATATTCATGTTCTAGATCCAATCTTGCAAGTTATAGTCACCTACTACGTGTTATGATCTGGCAACCCCGGAGTGACAATAGTCGGGACCACTGCCGGTGAGGACCATAGTTTGAGGAGTACATGTATTCATCGTGTGTTAATGCTTTGTTCCGGTTCTCAATTAAAAGGAGGCCTTAATATCCCTTAGTTTCCAATAGGACCCCGCTGCCACGGGAGGGTAGGACGAAAGATGTCATGCAAGTTCTTTCCATAAGCACGTATGATTATTTACGGAATACATGCCCACATTATATTGATGAATTGGAGCTAGTGTCGTATTGCCCTAGGTTATAACTGTCTCATGATGAATATCATCCAACAAGTCACCGATACAATGCCTACAAATTTATCCAATATTGTTCCTGCTAAGTTACTATTGCTATCCTTATTGTTGCACTTGTTACAAAACTATTGCTATCACTGTTACTATTACCATTGCTACTGTCACTATTATCAAAACTATCATGCTACTTTGCTACTGATCACGTTGCTGTAGATAATTAATCTCCATGTGTGGTTGTGTTGGAAATATGCCCTAGAGGCAATAATAAAATGGTTATTATTATATTTCCTTGTTCATGATAATTGTCTATTGTTCATGCTATAATTGTGTTATCCAGAAATCGTAATACATGTGTGAATACATAGACCACAACATGTCCCTAGTGAGCCTCTAGTTGACTAGCTCGTTGATCAATAGATGGTCATGGTTTCCTGACCATGGACATTGGATGTCATTGATAACGCGATCACATCATTAGGAGAATGATGTGATGGACAAGACCCAATCCTAAGCATAGCGCAAGATCATGTAGTTCGTCTGCTAAAGCTTTTCTAATGTCAAGTATCTTTTCCTTAGACCATGAGATTGTGCAACTCCCGGATACTGTAGGAATACTTTGGGTGTGCCAAACATCAGAACGTAACTGGGTGACTATAAAGGCACACTACGGGTATCTCTGAAAGTGTCTGTTGGGTTGGCACGAATCGAGACTGGGATTTGTCACTCCGTATGACGGAGAGGTATCTCTGGGCCCACTCGGTAAGACATCATCGTAATGAGCTCAATGTGACTAAGGGTTGGTCACGGGATGATGTGTTATGCAATGAGTAAAGTGACTTGCCGGTAATGAGATTGAACGAGGTATCGGGATACCGACAATCGAATCTCGGGCAAGTAATGTACCGATTGACAAAGGGAATTGTATACATGATTGCTTGAATCCTCGACATCGTGGTTCATCCGATGAGATCATCGTGGAACATGTGGGAGCCAACATGGGTATCCAGATCCCGCTGTTGGTTATTGGCCGGAGAGTTGTCTCGGTCATGTGTGCATGGTTCCCGAACCCGTAGGGTCTACACACTTAATGTTCGATGATGCTAGGGTTATTAGGAAGATTTGTATGTGATTACCGAATGTTGTTCGGAGTCCCGGATGAGATCCCGGACGTCACGAGGAGTTCCGAAATAGTCCGGAGGTGAAGATTTATATATGGAAAGTCATCATACGGTCACCGGAAATATTCGGGGGTATACCGGTATTGTACCGGGACCACCGGAGGGGTTCCGGGGGTCCACCGGGAAGGGTCCACCTGCCCCGGAGGGCCTTATGGGCTGTAGGTGGAAGGGAACCAGCCCCTAGTGGGCTGGGCGCCATTCCCCCTAGGGCCCATGCGCCTAGGGTTTTGGGGGAACCCTAAAGGGGGGCGCCCCCCTTGCTTGGGGGGCAAGCCCCCTCCCCCTTGGCCGCCGCCCCCCCTCTAGATCTCATCTAGAGGGGCCGACCCCCTTCCCCCTTCTCCCTATAAATAGAGGGGCGAGGGGAGGGCTGCAGCACCACATCCAAGGCGCAACCCCTCCCCTCCCCAACACCTCTCCTCCTCCGCGTGAGCTTGGCGAAGCCCTGCCGGAGAACTGCCACTCGATCACCACCACGCCGTTGTGCTGCTGTTGGAGCCTTCTTCCTCAACCTCTCCCTCCTCCTTGCTGGATCAAGGCGCGGGAGACATCACCGGGCTGCACGTGTATTGAACACGGAGGCACCATTGTTTGGTGCTTAGATCGGATTCGGCCGCGATCTGAATCGCCACGTGTACGACTCCTCCAACCGCATTCTTGCAACGCTTCTGACTCGCGATCTTCAAGGGTATGAAGATGCAGTCCCCTCTCGTTGCTAGTTACTCCATAGATTGATCTTGGTGATGCGTAGAATTTTTTTAATTTCTGCAACGATCCCCAACAGTGGCATCATGAGCTAGGTCTATGCGTAGTTTCTATGCACGAGTAGAACACAAGTTGTTGTGGGCGTCGATTCTGTCAATTTGCTTGCCGTTACTAGTCTTATCTTGATTCGGCGGCATCGTGGGATGAAGCGGCCCGGATCGACCTTACATGTACGCTTACGTGAGACTGGTTCCACCGACTGACATGCACTAGTTGCATAAGGTGGCTAGCGGGTGTCTGTCTCTCCCACTTTAGTCGGATCGGATTCGATGAAAAGGGTCCTTATGAAGGGTAAATAAAAATTGGCATATCACGTTGTGGTTTTGGCGTAGGTAAGAAACGTTCTTGCTAGAAACCTATAGCAGCCATGTAAAAAACTTGCAACAACAATTAGAGGACGTCTAACTTGTTCTTGCAGCATATGCCGTGTGATGTGATATGGCCAAAAGGATGTGATGAATGATATATGTGATGTATGAGATTGATCATGTTCTTGTAATAGGAATCACGACTTGCATGTCGATGAGTATGACAACCGGCAGGATCCATAGGAGTTGTCTTAATTTATTTATGACCTGCGTGTCAACATAAACAACATGTAATTACTTTACTTTATTGCTAACACTACAAAAAAAAGACACATCCGTGACATTTTGGGCCGAACGAATTTTTTTACTGTCATACATATGACACTTCTATGACGATAATTGTGACAAAACCCGGTATCATCATAGATGTGGTGGGCTCCTACTTCTATGACAAAAAATCATGACAGAAAATGGGCTTTTCATCCTGGGCGGGCCGGAGACGCAGCTGCATGACATTCTTTGGGCCGTCCATGACGGAAAAAACCATGGTAGAAGTGAGGGGGAGGAAAATTTCGGGGAGTTCCCGGTTACGGTGGGAGGTCGGGGGCCGAGCTATGCGCGTTTCTCTCGTACACGTACGCGCGTGTGTGCGAGGCGTTGGCTCTAACTGAACCTGAGTGAGGCGTTGGGCTCTAACTGAACCCGAGCGATTGCACTGCAGGCTACACGTTACTGAACCCGAGCGATCGATCGCTGGCTGTTAACTGAAACCGATCGAGCGATTCCTTCGCTACTGCTGCTAACTGAAGCCGATCGATGCTGCCTCTGGATGAACAGTGAGCGTTGCGGGGGGGGGGGGGGGGGGGGGTTGGATGAACAGTTCCTGGTGGGGGTGGATGAACAGGACCCCGTGGTGTTGCCTCTGGATGAACAGAACCCCGATCGATCGAGCCGGTTGGGGCTGGATGAACAGGACCCCATGGAGGGCTGGATGAACAGGACCACCCCATGGAGGGAAGGATGAACAGTAGACGGTGGAGGGCAGGATGAACAGTATCCCGTGGAGGGGTGGTTGAACAGGAGCCCGTGGAGAGGGCTAGTTGAACAGTAGCCGGTGGAGTAGCGCGCGGTGAAGGCTGGATGAACAGGAGCCCGTGGATGAACAGTCGCAGGTGGAGGCTGGAGGAGGTCGATGGTGGATGAACAGTAGCTCGTGGAGGCTGGAGGGGGTCGACGGTGGAGATGAACAGTATCCCGTGGAGTCCCGTTTTGCGGTACGCCACACCCCTCCCGATGAACAGGGCCCCCGTTTCGACCGTAGCGCTCCAACACAAGTCCATTTCGTCCATTTTGCGGTATGCCACACCCCTCCCGATCAACAAGACCCCCGTTTCGACAGTAGGAGGTCCGTTTACTCCGTTTTGCGGTACGCCAGACCCCTCCCGATGAACAGGATCCCGTTTCGAACGTGGCCGGTCGAACACAAGGCCGTTTCCTCCGTTCTGCGGTACGTCAGGCCTCGTTTCCATCGCCTGTTCCGTCCAAGCCCTCCTGATGAACACGACGCATTCCATTGCCTCCCCATGAACACGAAGCATTCCGTTGCCTCCCCATGAACATGACGCATTCCGTTGCCTCCCCATGAACACGGCGACGACATTGTTTCTCCGTTCCGACCCAGCCATGTACACGAGCCCTGGCCATACATATGCGTGAGTAGGCGTTCGAGACCCCGCCCGTATGTACACATACATGGCCGTATTTTCTTTCTTGCACCCTGGCCGCCTCTACTACGACACGTGCGCGCCTCTACATCGACCAGTATATATGTATGTACACGTTTGCGACCAGAATGACAACGCTACGTACGCTTCGACCAGGTGGGTCCCGACTGTCAGGCACTTCCTTACTTGCGAAGATGTAGCTGGTGGGTCCCAGTAGTCAGGGGGGGCGAAATACGGTGGCCCGTCCGGTGGGTCCCGCTGTCAGGTGGAGGAATAATTATTTTGCACGTAATAAGGAGGCACTTCCTTGCTGCGGCCGTGGACCCAGCTGTCAGCCTCTCCACGTACAGTCCACGTCCGATGGAAGCCGTTCCTTGACCACGTTGACCACGTACAGTCCACGTCCGATGGAAGCCGTTCCTTGACCACGTTGACCGCGCCGAGCGCACCACGTTGATCTCGGCAGTTGTTTCCCACGTGGAGGGGAGTACGACTGTATGAGGGTTTACTGGTTCGTCTACCATCGCCAGAGAATAACAGCAGGTGTGGGTGAGTAGAGGGATGGCTAGGCCAGCGATGGGAGTACGGTCGTGCGGTGAGGCCTGTGCGGCAGCACAGCCGGCCGCGAGAAGGAGGGAGCGGGCAGTCCCGCCGGCGCTTGCTTGAGCGGCTGGAGCAGGAAGAGCAGAGATTGAAGAAGCACGACGGCCGTTGGATGGACATCCAACAGTCAGTGCTTGTGCGTCAACCTTTTTTTAGGAAAGCCTCAAATCTGTGGAAAACAGCATACAACCCATCTGCCATTATTTCTAATAATTTACAGCCCATTTGCTAATTCTTAAGGTTTTTTTGGAGCCCGTATTCTTTTTGTTAGCATTACAGCCCATATTGTGGCAACTGTTAAAAAATTATACAAAATTTTGCATATTTTGGTGCGGTCTGAACTGTTTTTAATCCGGAAATTTCGACTCACATTCAAACTAATTTTAAAAATAAATGTATATCAATATAAAATCCAACAAATTCTCCATGCATAAAAATTAATGTAATTTAAAATCTTGAAATGAAAAAAAGATATTTGAAACTAATTGCCGGTTTGATGTGTTTTAAAAATGTACAACCCATTTCTCATTACTGATGGGCCATTTTCTCGGCCAGCCGAATAAAAGCTCTCCCCGTCTTGAAAGAATTTCAGCCCAACAGGCCTGACAAAGCGACTTACTTGGCAAATCACAAAAAACTGGGCTGTGGTCATGGACCCAGCTGTCAGCCGCTCCACGTATAGTACTCTTCCGATGGAAGTCGCTCCTTGACCACGTTGACCACGGCGCGCGGAGAGCACCACGGCGGTGGACGACGACGAGGCCTAGGAAGGGGACGACGCGGCAGTGGAAGCCCGCGTGGAGAGGACTACGAGGGTTCACTGGTTCGGCTGCGGTGTGACGCTGCCGTCGCCACAGGGCCTGGCCAGCGGTGGGAATAGTAGGGGGCGGCGAGGCCTCTGCGGCAGCACAGCCGGCCACGGGAGACAGGAGCATGCGGCACGACCGGCGCTGCTTTGGGCGGCTTGAGCAAGAAGACCAGAGGTTGAAGAAGCACTACGGCCATTGGATGGACATCGTACGGTCACTGGAGCTAGAATCGCTCATATTGACTAAGCTGACAAAACCCTTCGTCCCCGTCAACTTAGTAGGCCCACAAGTAAGCCTCCCAGCAAGGTGGGTCCCAGCTAGCCGGGGGAGTATTCATTTTTTTGTGCGTAAGAAGGAGGCACTTCCGGTAGGTCCGAGCTGACAGCGGGGGGGGGGGACGTTTTTTTTTCGCGAAATACGGTGGCCCATCCGGTGGGTCCCAGCAGTCAGGGGGAAACAATTTTTTTCGCAAAATACTGGTGGCCCGTCCGGTGGGTCCCCGCTGTCAGGTAGAGGAACAATTATTTTCCGCGTAATAAGGAGGCACTTCCTTGCGGCTGCTGTGGACCCAGCTGTCAGCCTCTCCACATACAGTACTCTTCCGATGGAAGTTGGTTGTTGACCACATTGACCACGCCACGCCGTGAGCACCATGGCGGTGGACGACGGTGAGGCCTAGGAAGGGGACGACGCGGAGCCGTGCAAGACGCGGCAATGGATGCCCATGTGGAGAGGAGTACGAGCATTCACTGGTTCGACTGCGGTGTGAGGTTGCCGTCGCCGCAGAATAACAGGGGGTGTGGGTGAGTGGAGGGATGGCCTGGCCAGTGGTGGGAGTAGTATGGGGGCGGTGAGGCCTCCGCGGTAGCATAGCCGGCCACGGGAGGCACGAGCAGGTGACACGACCGGCGCTGCTTTGGGCGGCTAGAGCAAGAAGACCAGAGGTTGAAGAAGCACTATGGCCGTTGGATGGACATCATACGGTCACTGGAGTATTGACTAAGTTGACAAAGCTCTCTGTCCCTGTCAACTTAGTAGGCCCACAAGTCAGCCCAACAATATGGTGGGTCCCAGCTAGCAGGGGGTATTCATTTTTTTGGGCGTAATAAGGAGGCACTTCCTTGCGTGCGAAGATATAGCTGGTGGGTCCGACCTGTCAGCGGGGGAACATTTTTTTCGCGAAATACAGAGGCCCTTCCTGTGGGTCCTAACTGTCAGGTGGAGGAATCATTGTTTTGCGCGTAATAAGGAGGCATTTCCTTGCGTGCGGCCTTGGACCCAGCTGTCAGCCTCTCCACGTACAGTCCAGTTCCGCTGGATGTCGTTCATTGACCACGTTGACCAGGCCGCGCCGAGATCAACAGGGCGGTGGACGACGGCGAGGCCTAGGAACGGAACGACACGGAGCCAGGGAATACTCAGCAGTTGTTTCCCACGCGGAGGAGTACGAGGGTTTACTGGTTCGTCTGCCGTCGCCGGAGAATAACAGCAGGTGTGGGTGAGTAGAGGGATGGCTAGGCCAGCGATGGGAGTACGGTGGGGCCGTGAGGCCTGTGCGGCAGCATAGCCGGCCGCGGGAGGAGGGAGAAGGCAGTCCCGCCGGCGCTTGTTTGAGCGGCTTGAGCATGAAGAGCAGAGATTTAAGAAGCATGACTGGCGTTGGATGGACATCCAACAGTCACTGCTCTCGTGTGTTGACTAAGTTGACAGGGCGTTGCGTGTGCGTCAACCTTTTTTATGAAAGCATACGCGTCAACCTGTAGTAGGCGCACAAGTCAGCCTCAAATCTGTGGAAAACAGCATACAACCCATCTGCCATTATGGCTCAAGACTTTCAAAGTGGAGCCGAAGATGATCAAGGGACGACACGCAGAGTGCGGAGGCGCTGTTATAAGCAAAAATGCTGATGCTCCATGGCCCGAGGGCTCTTTTCAAGAGGAGCTAGGCTTGTGGCAACGAGAGTGGTTTTATATCACCGCTTCCCGGAGCACCAAGTGGGTGGCGCTTCCTGCCTTTCGCTCGGGTCCCCCACCACGGCTAGCGTCATGGGTTAACAGAGGGTTAGATTGGGGTTTGCCCAAAGACATGCCCCTGTTACAGGGCCGAATTAAGGATCTCTTGGAAGGAGACCTCAGCTTGGTCAAGGTGACGCAGGTCATGCTGATTCGCCGAATATTGCCCGGCAAACGTCGCCCCCTTCGCCTGTGGGAGTTTAATCCAGAGGGACCGCGAGCTCTCCAGAACTTTATGGGCGCAACGCCCGCGGAGATGTATAGACTGTTCTTCGGATCACAAGAGATGTGTCCGGATTTAACCGAGGACGTAGGCCTAAGCTGCAATCGCCCGGATACTCAAGTAAGCAACCTTGTGCCCGGACCTTTTATCCGTATAATTGTCATAAACTTGCCCCTAAAAGAGCCGTCCTTTTAAATAGGAGTGGATAGCAAAGGCAAAGCTGATCAGGTGTCCGGCTCCCCTTCCTGAAACCAGGCCGGATCCTGTGCTGGTCAGGATGCTGGAGATAATGCCTTTGGAGGGGGAGGACAAGGAAGCTATGGCCTCCTCGAAGGAGGCTGCTCCGAAGGGAGGAACCAACAATTCCTCCCCTAAGGGGAAGAAGAGAGCCGCCTCTGACGACCCGAAAACCATGGTCTCGAAACGGGGGAGAAAATCCTCGTCAGAGGGTCCGACACCGGGGAGTTCCTCGGTCGGACTACGCCCTCAAGGGGATCAGCCCTCCAGCGAGCCGTAAGTGGAGAAAAGATTTTCCTTTTGAGGGATGAGGGAAGTCCTTGATTTATATCTGAGAAGATTAACCAAACCTTTATCTTGTAGCTCGGACCTCAGCCCTTCTCAGCAGAGCTCGTCTTCGGGGGATCTCCTTCCGGATATGATGGAGAGCGGGACGCCTCCCCCTGCCGTGCCGCCTAGCGAGGCGGGCGACCCTGAGGTGTCGTCGTGGAGGGTTTCTCCAAATCCGGCAGGGCGGAAGGTGGCTATGCGGCCCCCCGAGGTTCTCCGTGTCCGGCCTTCGAAAGAGGTCATGGGTCGAGCCCGACACCGTCTGGTGCTCGGCCGGAGGAGCTAAAGATTCTGCTAGGGCGAGCTTCTATCTCAGAGGAGCACCACGCATTGATGGGCACGGTGATTGAAAGGATTTCATCCGTAGAGAGCGGATTGTATGAGGCCGTCAAAAGTTTACTGACGGGTTTCGAGGTACATTAGATAATGTATAATTTTGTCAGTTGCGCATGAGTAAGATGCGCCCTGTGTAGATAGTAGCCCCTGAGACTCTGCGCGTCGTCAAGAAATGACGGCACGCGGAGGATCATAATCCTAGGTCTAAGATGTCGCCTTTGAATGTAGGCGGCAAGGTGTCCGGAATCGAGCCGAACTGACGATTTTGCCGAACTAAAGCGGCAACTGGACGTGGCAGATGCCGACATCACACTTGTCAATAAGCGGCTTGATGAGGCTCAAGGTATGTAATTCCTCGGGCGGCATTAGGTAAGAACAGTTTTATGCCTGTGTCTTACGATGTGTGTGCTTGACGCAGATGGTGCGGCCACCGTGGAGAGTCTTAGGGAAGAACTTGCCCGAGCTAAAGAACAAGCCAGCGAAAGTGATGCGGCCACCAGGAAAGCCCTTGAAGAGCTGAGAGCCGAACAGGCTGCTCATTGCCGAAGCAAGGAAGAGATGGCCGAGATGGCCGAAAAGTTAAAAATCTCTACAGACCGTTGTAGACTTCTTGAAAAAGAAGACCAGGCGAAACATACGGACTTAGAGAAGGCCGTTGCCAATGCCAAGGACGCGCGCTCTGCGATGAGAGCTGCGAAGGAGGAGCTACGTCAGGCCGAACAGATTGCGGCTGGAAAGCCCTTTATGCTGCGAAGGAAATTTTGTGATCTGAAGTTTGCTCCGTTGGACCGGATGTGGAGTGTGGAGGATACCTATCTGGACTTGGCAGCGAGTGCTGCTCATGCGACCGAACACTTTCGAGATCAGAAAGATCGCAAAGTGGAAAAGCTTTTCTGGTCATAGTTTCACAATCCAGAGCGTCCACTGGCAGTGGATGATCGTTTGGCTCAATGGGCCGAACTGAATAGGTTGTCTGGACTCGCCATGAAGTACGTCATGGGTCACCTGTGGCCGGGGAGATCGGAGCCGAAGAGTTATTTCAGCTTGGTGCAGCAATTCCTTGACGCAGTGCCGCGTATAAATGCAATGAAGAGGTCAGCATGCATAGAGGGCGCTAGGATGGCTCTTGCCCGTGTTAAGACATACTGGGCAGAGATGGAGACCACCGTTGTTGCGTCCCGAGATTCGGACAAAAGCCGAGTACCCTCCGAGCACTATTTTCAGGAAGTTCTTGAAGGCGCTCGTGTAATAGAGACGCAGTGCCCGAAAGATGCTATGTTATGATAGCATATGTAATTATAAAGTAGTATTTTGATAAACTGTAGTGGCCTTTTTTATACTTGTGCCTCCAAGTATTGGGAACACCTCCTGTGCGGCCGTTTTAAGATATATATAGAATCTGAAAGATGGCAGTCATTGGCTTCAGCCCCCACGCACATAGTGCGGGGGTGCTCGCAGAAGACGCATTTTCACACTTAACCCAACGTCTTGGTCCTACAAAGGAGGTGATAGCGCAGCGGGCCAGGCAACCAGACTATAATGCTTTAACACTTTCACTTAGCCATAGGAGTTTGACAGTGAGACTATTTAGGTAGCCCTTTGGTGGCAACTGCGCTCGTCCGAGTTCGGGGCGCGTATGTGCCTGACCGGGAAGTGGCCCTTCGTTAAAGCGGAGGAATCTGATAGATTCCGATAAGTCATCGAGTGGCTGACCAGTCTCACGCTACATCATGACAGTCAGTTTTCGGCTTTCTCTACTGAGGTGCACGCCCGGCCGAACCGAGGCACAATCGCAGTAGTTCTCCTGGTGCTCCCTTAGCTGATAGAGCGGAACGTAAGGTAGCCGAACTCAGGAGCCGGGCAACCCAATATTTGACCGAAGACATGATTCGGAGCTAATGCATATAATGCCAAAACTCGCGACGCCGAACACTCCCTAAGGTGTTCGGTCTTTTATGAGTGTGGGCGAAACAACACTCTTTATTAAAAAAGCCCCTAGTGTCCAGGTACATGCAAAAATTCTGACGTGGCCACATGCCAAGACGCCAGCCTCCTCCTTGGTTATATCAGAAAGAAAAAACCAGGGGATGTGTAGCAACAAGAGACAGTAAAAAAGGTTTACGCAGGGTCTTAATCTGAAAAGAATCCTTTAGGACGGGTCCCTACTGCACTTCTGCGCCTGTGTCTCCATTGTGCCGTATCCTGGACGGGCGCCGCACGACGTTCATCTGTAAAAGAGAGGAACTGAGTTGGAAACGGGTCGTGCTGAAAAAGTTTAAAATAAGCAATGTATAAAGTAAGATATATAAGATTGAGCTTTATTGTCTCTTATTGTATATGCGTGGAGCCCCTAGTGCGGGGGTATATGGCTTCTAGGCCTGCATCAATGATGATTTTGCACCGAACTCGTCTATCCGCGTTCGTGGTCTTGAATGACCTATTTCGAAGTTTTTTGGCCGGTGAGGCCGTTTTGCTGTGGGGCTGTCAAAGCGGCCGCACAGTCCTCCGCTTGGGGAGGCGCACTTTAGTGCTTCCCCTTCAAAGAGATGATGCCTCGTGGACCAGGCATCTTAAGCGTAAGAGATGCATAATGCGGTATTGCGTTAAAGCAAGTGAAAGCTTCGTGTCCCACTAGTGCTTGATAGCGACTTGAGAACGGGACGATATGGAAGGTCAGCTTTTCGCGGCGGAGGTTATCGGCAGAGCCGAATATGACTTCGAGCCTTAGAAAACCCATACAATGGGTGTCCGGACCAGGTGTTACCCCTTGAAAGGAGGTTTTGCTGCGGCGGATTCTTGCTGGGTTTATCCCCATGTGCTGGATTCTATCCTGATATATCAGGTTTAGTCCACTACCGCCGTCCATAAGGACATTTGAAAACTGGAGTCCGCCAATTATTGGATCGAGTATCAAGGCAGTCCAGCCTACATTCTTGATATTCCTAGAATAATCTAGCTGATCGAATATGATCGGTTTTGACAACCAGTGGCGGGACCCTTTGGGGATGGGCCGTGTGGTGCGTACCTTTACGGGCGCCGCACGTTTTGTTACGTGAAGTGAGTTCACTGTTTTTTACTTCTTGTGGGAAGTTCTTTTGTTTCCTGGTGCTCTGCTTTTGGGGTTCGTCCTCGTCTTCGCTTGGTGTGTCGAGCCCCTTGTGTTCGGCATTGAGTCTGCCGGATTGTTTGAAAACCCAACAGTCTCTGTGGGTATGGTTAGCAGGCTTCCCGGGAGTACTGTGTATCTGACATATCCTGTCCAGGACTTTATTTAGGTTGGATGGATCGTCCCTGTTATCCTATGGGGGGGCGATTTTTCCTGATTTTGTCGTGAGCCTTTGAATCCGGCATTGACTGCCGTGCTCTTCGGACTTTTGTCCTTAGTCCAGCGCCGGTCCTTGTTGCGTCGCGGTTTTCCTTCTCCATCCCTAGTTTCGGATGTACTTGGGTTGCTGGGGCTGCACCTTGCCAACCAGCTGTCCTCCCCTGCATAAAAGCGGGTCATGAGGCTTGTTAGTGCGGCCATTGTTCTTGGCTTTTGTTGGCCGAGGTGTCTGGCGAGCCATTCGTCTCGGACGTGATGCCTGAAAGCTGCTAAGGCTTCGGCGTCCGGAAAGTCGACTATCTGGTTCTTTTTAGTGAGGAATCTATTCCAGAACTGCCAAGCTGATTCTCTGGGTTGTTGAGTTATGTGACTAAGATCGTCTGCATCCGGAGGGCGGACATAGGTCCCTTGAAAGTTTGCTCGGAAAGCATCCTCGAGCTCTTCCCAGCTTCCAATTTTGTTTTCGGGAAGGCTTTTAAGCCAATGCCGGGCTGGCCCTTTGAGCTTAAGGGGTAGATATTTTATGGCGTGGAGATCATCTCCACTAGCCATGTGTATGTGGAGGATATAATCCTCGATCCAAACTCCAGGGTCTGTTGTTCCATCATATGCCTCTATGTTTACGGGTTTGAATCCCTCTGGGAATTCATAGTCCAGGACCTCATCGGTGAAACATAGGGGGTGTGGGGCGCCCCTGTATTTGGGTGTGCCGGATTCTGATGATGGCTTCATAGCGTTGCTTACGAGAGCTTGCTTTCTTGGCCCATAAATGGACCTGACTTGGCCATGATGAGAATCCTTAAGTGGGTCGCATGCCGATTTAGGTGCGGCGCCGCTTGCCGCTTTATGCGGTCGTCTATCCGACCGTGTGGCTTTTTCATTTTTTGAATGCCAGGGCTCTAGGGCCTCTTTGTCGAATTCAGGCAGTAGCTTTCTTTTCGGATAGCTTTTAGTGCGGCGACTGTCGCCGTACTTATCTGTGGTATTGATTACTTTGCTCCATCTAATCCGGAGTGCATCTTCCGCTGTTTTTAGCTTCCGCTTCTGCTTTTTTAGGCTGCGTGCAGTTGCAACGAGCCTCTCGTGGAGATTCTTCTGCTCCATAGGTTTATTTGGCGTGAGGTCGTCCGGAATGCCGTTTTCGCCGGAGGAGGGATGTTTGGTTTCTCTATCCGTGTTGCCCTGTTCGGACGATTGCTCTAAGGCCTGCTCGTCGTCTACCGGCTCGTCCTGCTCTATGGCTGGGTTTTTGTCGAGGCGGGGCTTGGGTTGGCGTTTACGCCGACGCTTTGATTGCTTTTCGGGGGGTCGATCTCCCGTCCCGTCCCCTTTTTCCTCATTGTCGCTTCCTTTAGGGGTATCCACCATGTACACATCGTGAGATGAGGTGGCTGTCCAATGCCCTATGGGCGTCGGTTCGTCGGTATCTCCTGCATTGTCATCCATGCTGTCGATGTCTCCGAAGTCGAAGTTAAGCACGTCGTTTAAATTGTCGACAGTGGCTACCAAGTGGGTGGTGGGTGGGCTTTGAATTTCGTCATCGTCCGTATCCCATCCTTGCTGACCGTAGTTCGGCCAGGGCTCTCCTGATAAGGAGAGAGACTTGAGAGGGTTCAGGATATCGCCACAAGGCGAGTGCTGAAAGATGTCTGCGGCGGTAAACTCTATTATCGGCGCCCAATCGGATTCGATCGGCAGGGGCGCGGGGGGTTCGGAGTTCGGAAAGGAGTCCGGATCCTCGGATTCACGGATCATGCAGAGTGCGGGGCTAGCGTTCGGCTCGATCACCTTTGAGATCGAAGCCCCCGAGGTGACCTCCAACTGCTCATCCTCGATTGGCGCAATAGGCTCCGAGTTAGGGGTCGGAACCGATGCGTGTGTGGCCTCCAGGACACTGTCCGGAGGCAGAGCTAGGTTATGCCCCTCGAGATAGTGCGGCGCGCTTGGCCGTGGCTCGAACCCGTCGAAGATCAAGTCTCTGCGGATGTCAGCCGTGTAGTTTAAGCTTCCAAACCTGACTTGATGGCCAGGGGCGTAGCTTTCGATCTGCTCCAGGTGGCCGAGCGAATTGGCCCGCAGAGCGAAGCCGCCGAAGACGAAGATCTGTCCGGGGAGAAAAGTCTCACCCTGGACCGTATCGTTGTTGATGATCAAAGGAGCCATCGGGCCTAAAGGCGACGGCACAGAGGAACTCTCAATGAAAGCACCAATGTCGGTGTCAAAACCGGCGGATCTCGGGTAGTGGGTCCCGAACTGTGCGTCTAGGCCGGATGGTAACAGGAGGCAGGGAGCACGATGTTTTACCCAGGTTCGGTCCCTCTTGATGGAGGTAAAACCCTACGTCCTGCTTGATTAATATTGATGATATGGGTAGTACAAGAGTAGATCTACCACGAGATCAAGGAGGCTAAACCCTAGAAGCTAGCCTACGGTATGATTGTTGTATATGGAGTTGATTGCCTACGGACTATAACCCTCCGGTTTATATAGACACCGGATAGGGTTAGGGTTACATAGAGTCGGTTACAATGGTAGGAGATCTTGAATATCCGCATCGCCAAGCTTGCCTTCCACGCCAAGGAAAGTCCCATCCGGACACGGGACGAAGTCTTCAATCTTGTATCTTCATAGTCCAGGAGTTCGGCTGAAGGTATAGTCCGGCTACCCGAACACCCCCTAATCCAGGACTCCCTCAGTGACCCAAGGAAGAAACGGTGCTAAGCGCGTGTACCTAGGTGAAAAGACAATTTTGAGTCTATAGCTAATTAAATGAAGCAAACTTAGCAACACCATTTCATTGGAAGAGGTCACTCCTTGGCAAATGCAATAAATACACGCGCTTAGCACCGTTTCTTCCTTGAGTACGAAGAAAGAGATAGAGAGGAGTAAAAAAATACACTAATAGCCAACCTTGTTGTAGTAGAGTGACTAAGTGATGACTATGTATGACATGCCAACATCAGATAGCCTAACGCACCATGTTAAATCTCCAGGGGCGCGACCGCGCGAGCGACGCGGCGGTCATGGTAGGCGCGACCATGATACGGGCTGCTGGCAGCCCTTGGATCTGAGATCAAACGGTCGCATGCTAAGTTGCTGAAAATTTGCAGAATAACCCTCCAGGATAGGATATTCACCCATAGGTCTAGAATCACGCCATGCAACCGTTCGATCTCAGATCCAAGGGCTCTCGGAAGCCCGTATCATGGGAGAATGGAAAGCCACTACCCTGCCGTTCGCACGCTGGCAGTTCGCTCCTACTCGTCCCCGCACGTCCTTCAATACTATGGCGGTTCGCTCCTAGTCGTCCCGTCCATTCACATTACGGCAGTTCCACTAATCCTAACCCTCCTCCCAAATCCATGGCATCCCAAATCTCCACGATCAGCGGTGAGTACAAGGTTAGAACCATCACCAGCGATGAGTTCGATGTCATCAACACCCGTTCTTCCGCGACGGTGAAAGGATGCCTTTCTCGCTTCAAACGCATGTTCGAAGACTCAGATGATGAGTGGTTCGCTGGGTTAGATGTTGAGTACACCACATTCCTGGGACGAGAGAAGGATCTAAAGGACGAAGAGAGGAAGAAGCCCGCCGTGATCCAGGTTTGCGTGCATGACTTATGCTTGGTCTACCACATATGTCATGCTGACGTTGAGTGCCAGGATTTTCAGGACTTCCTCGAGAGCAACCTAGTCAAATTCGTTACTGTAGACTTTGGTAACGACAAAGAAGTCCTGCATCAGATAGGCCTCGTTGTAGGCAACACCTTCGACCTCCAGAAGAATCGGCTGGTGTCCTCTCGTCAGCCTTCAATGCTGACCCTGGCAAGAGCCATGGTTCATCCTTCATACGGTAAACTGGAGAAACCTCATTACACGTTTCATCATCATGCATGGCAGCGGAATGTACTAGATATAGACCACATCCACTACGCTGCAATGGATGGCTACCTTTGCTTCAATATCTACAAGGGTTGGATGAAGAGCAACAGCCAAGTGTGCGGTTCAAGCAAAGAAGTATCGGCCAAGAGGAAGAGGGACAAGGACGAAGTCGAGGACGTGGATGAGGACTCCGAGTAAGGTGGCAGTGTCGTTGCTCATGGTGGTTCTAATGCAATGTCTACCGGAATAGTTGCAAAGTTTAATTTCAGGTGTGCTTAATTTAATTTGAGGGGTGTGTTGTGCTGAGCCCCCAGCAGAACTATGTTATGTTTCTTCTCGTTACTTTAAATCTTCATTAGGTACATACTAGTATTTCTTACATTTCATCTTTTAGTTGGTATAGTACTACCACTCGTTTCTTCACATTATACACGTACAATATATATGGCCAACATCATATAGCCAGCAGTTTAGTTGTGAAAGAATTTCAGGGTGCTTAGTTTTGTCAAAGAATTCCAGGATGCTTAGAGGGTGCTTGGATCCAAGGGACTTATTTTAGTCTGACTAAAAATATTCTCTTTAAGAGGCTAAAGTTCCAAGCACCCCTGACTAAGGCTGGTTGTAATGGGGAGTATCATATACTAGTATCATGCATATGATACTAGTGTATGATACTACCTCCCTAATGCATAGTATCACATATTAGTATCATGTAGTACTCTATTTATTGCCATGCATGACACAAAGTAGCATATCATTTATTATGATACGGTATCATGATATGATACTCCACCCTCTCTTTCTTCATTTAATACTATGACACCTCATCAAAATTGCCTAGTTGGCATGCATGATACTAGTTATGATACTACCATTACGACCAACCTAAAGAGGGGCTAAAACTAGTCTTGAGACTAAATTTTTTTAGTCAGGGGTACCCCTACTAAAATGTGGATTAGTCCTCTCTCTACTCATTTAACTCCTCTCCTTTAACACAGGCGAGTTCTGGATTGGAGGGTGTCGGTGTCAAAACCGACGGATCTTGGGTAGGGGGTCCCGAACTGTGCGTCTAAGGCGGATGGTAACAGGAGGCAGGGGACACGATGTTTTACCCAGGTTCGGGCCCTCTTGATGGAGGTAAAACCCTACGTCCTGCTTGATTTATTCTTGATGATATGAGTATTACAAGAGTTGATCTACCACGAGATCGGAGAGGCTAAACCCTAGAAGCTAGCCTATGATATGATTGTTGTGATTGTGTCCTACAGACTAAACCCTCTGGTTTATATAGACACCGGAGGGGGCTAGGGTTACACAGAGTTGGTTACAAGGAAGGAGATCTTCATATCTGTATTGCCAAGCTTGCCTTCCACGCCAAGGAGAGTCCCATCCGGACACGGGACGAAGTCTTCAATCTTGTATCTTCATAGTCCAATAGTGCGGCCAAAGGTTATAGTCCGGCTGTCCGGAGACCCCCTAATCCAGGACTCCCTCAGTAGCCCCTGAACTAGGCTTCAATGACGATGAGTCCGGCGCGCAGTATTGTCTTCGGCATTGCAAGGCGGGTTCTTCCTCCGAATACACCACGGAAGAATTTGAATACAAGGATAGTGTCCTACCCTGCAAAATAAGTTCCACATACCACCATAGAGAGAATAATATTTCCACAAATCTAATCTGCTGACTTGTCTTGGCAACATGACATTAAGCCATGGCCCGGTGATTATTCGAACTGTTTCCTTTAACTAGCCCCGCACATAACGCAAGGCAGTTTTTTGACACGTCTTGTCAAAGAAGAGATCGTGTCCCCCTTATTACGGGATTCTCATCAATACGGGCGTGGGTAATCCAACCGCGCCATCGATTACGGCGCTTGGGGGATAAGCGAGTTTTACCAGGCTAGTGGGGGCGCATAGTTTCGGCCTCCCTTATAAAGGGACAAGGTTTAACCTTTTTCTACCCACGCCTTCTTCCTCCTTGCTGATCCACTCTTGCGCACTCGAGCTCCAACGCCCAAGCCCACATCTTTCCCCTCAACCTTCTCCAATCATGTCCGGAGCGGGAGGCAAATGGATGGCTTCCTCCGTTACGGAGGGACACATCAAGAAGCTGCGCGGAGCCGGATACTTGGCCGCGAATATCGCGCATCGGCTGCCCGCTGCGGGGCAGATCGTTCCTACCCCTGAACCTCACGAGAGGGTAGTCTTCCTCCACCACTTCCTCCACGGACTGGGGTTTGCCCTCCATCCATTCATTCGTGGTCTCATGTTCTACTACGGGCTATGCTTCTATGATCTGGCCCCGACCTTCGTCCTCAACATTTCGGCGTTCATCGTCGTGTGTGAGGCTTTCCTCCGCATCCGGCCCCACTTCGGCATGTGGTTAAAGACTGTCGGTGTCAAAACCGGCGGATCTCGGGTAGGGGGTCCCGAACTGTGCGTCTAGGCCGGATGGTAACAGGAGACAAGGGACACAATGTTTTACCCAGGTTTGGGCCCTCTTGATGGAGGTAAAACCCTACGTCCTGCTTGATTAATATTGATGATATGGGTAGTACAAGAGTAGATCTACCACGAGATCAAGGAGGCTAAACCCTAAAAGCTAGCGTATGGTATGATTGTTGTATGATGAAGTTGTCCTACGGACTAAAACCCTCCGGTTTATATAGACACCGGAGAGGGTTAGGGTTACACAAAGTCGGTTACAATGGTAGGAGATCTTGAATATCCGCATCGCCAAGCTTGCCTTCCACGCCAAGGAAAGTCCCATCCGGACACGGGACGGAGTCTTCAATCTTGTATCTTCATAGTCCTGGAGTTCGGCTGAAGGTATTGTCCGGCTACCCGAACACCCCCTAATCCAGGACTCCCTCAGTAGCCCCCAAACCAGGCTTCAATGACGACGAGTCCGGCGCGCAGATTGTCTTCGGCATTGCAAGGCGGGTTCTCCTCCAAATTCCGTGTACCTGCTGAATAATGTCTGATTTTCGTAATGTAGCGCACCTTGGCTTCCACGCCTAATAATGGCCGTCTTCCACATGTCAAACGAATGTGAAAAGTCGGGGTGTTTTTACATTCACACCCCTAGCCGCATAAACGAGCCACCTATTTAATGGGATGGGGATTCAGATCCAAACCACACCTTCTCCTCTCCGCGAGTAATCATCAGAGCGCCTCCAGCAAAGGTTCATTCCAACATGGCCAGCCATCGCAGCTCCTCCTCTCGCCCTTCCAGTCCTAAACCTGGAGACTGGGAGAGGTGCTCCATCCCGCACAGCGAGCTAGTGTCGCTTCAGGCCAAGGGATTTCTCCCTCAGGCCTATATGGTCCCGGTCCGAGCCGGACTCGCCACCTATAATGGCGGAGAGCAAGCGGAGAGCACCCCCAGTCCCTCCAGAGGAGAGCGGGTGTGCCTCGTCCCTTATCTAGTTAGAGGACTTGGATTTCCAATCCATCCATTTCTCCATGGGCTTCTGGAGTTCTACGGCCTCCAGCTGCACGATCTCACGCCCGCCTCTATATTGCATATCGCGGGCTTCGTCGCTCTTTGCGAGCTATTCTTGGGCGTTGAGGCTCATTTCGCGCTGTGGGAGAGATTATTCTGTCTGGTGCCCCGCTCTCAAGAGGGGTCTATATATCAAGTGGGCGAAGCCGAAGTGTGGCATATCACCGGGACCGGATATCTATCCGGAACCCCAAAGAAGGCGTCCGAGGACTGGCCTTTGGAATGGTTTTATATAGATGATGTCCTTCTACCGGACCCTATCCGGGTCGGTCTCCCCGAATTCAACAGTGCTCCCTTAAAGAAACGCCTAAGCTGGCGTCCGCGGAGCTCTCAGAGAGAAAGCGACAGGGATGTCCTTCACCTGATGGGCCGGATAAGACTATTGGCTCATTCCGGACTAACCATGATTGGAGTCATGGCCGCATGCATTATGCGGGGGGTGCAGCCGCTTCAATATAGAGGCCACCCCATGTGGGATTTTAACGGGGAGGATGACGCCACTCGTTACGGTCGTAAGGGGCCAGCCTCAGCTGCCGCTCTAGTAAAGATCTTATCCTCTTTGTACAAGGGAGAAGAGGAGGAATTCCTCCGCGTCAACCCGCAGGGCGGATTTAGTATGTACAACCCCCCGAGTTGGGTAAGTGAATAATTGTGCCCATCCGCTTTATATTCCCATGATTAAATATGTAGTCCAACGATTTCAACGCAGGAACTGCGTCAGGAAGTAAAGGATATAAACAGCCGTCCCCCACAACCCGAGGATCTAGAACGGTCCCTCGATTTGGACTCCGAAGAGGATCCGGATATATTGGTGGAGTTGATTGACGGGGTGTTTCATCAGTTAAGCAAGGACAATACCTTGGTGGCCATTACGGCTGATTACCCAGGGTTAATCCCGGCCTCCCAGGTAACAGAGAGCGGAGTCTCATCCCTTTGAGAAGGAATCCATTCTCAGCATTTCAGTTCTCCTGACAACGACCGTGTTTTGCAGGGGAGGTTTCCAAGGCGGGAGGCCGAACCTGCGGCGGCTAGCCAATGAGGGGCCGTAGGGCCCCGTGGGGCAAAAAGGAATGTAGTCCGGACTGGGACGCTGGCGCAAAGGTATAGCGCATCCTCTTTTTCCCTGGTGTTATTTCTTCAGGGCATATTAACGTTCGTGCTATCTTCAGGACGAAGAGACCTCGCCGGACTACATCCGGAGAGGTTGCCAATCGCGCCTCCACCAGCCAGGCTCCAACGCCTGGCCCAGAAGCGGGAGCGAACACGAGGCACGCACCGGACGCTCCTCCGACAGAGGATGCGGACAGGCTGTCTGCCACCAATTCCGAGGTGGAGAGTGCCATGAACTACAGGCGTCGCCGGACAGTTCTTCGCGACGCTTGTTTCTCCCGAGAGGCATTAGATGCCTTCAATTCGGGAGATGCGTACCTTCGTGCCGCTCAAAATGGTTTAACCAGAGCCACGGAGCAATATGTAAAAGACATATGGGTAAGAAAATTTTGGTAAATATATATGTATATACTAGTAGCCCCCGAGAGTTGAAACAGTTAGAGTAACTAGTTTAAGGATCATTTGTTATGCAGGTTCTTATAGAGAAGAATACCGTACTGTCCCAGGAGCTGAAAGAGTGCAAAGCCCAACTGGAGGCCGCACTAGCCGCGACAGGGGAGCCTAAGGAGACCCCCTCTAGTAAGATACACTTCGAAAGATTAATATCTTGCGAAGTGCGGCATGGGTATGAATCTGCCAAATCATATTGCAGATGGCGCCGGACTGGATCCGGAGAGGCAACAACTCTTACGCCGGATAAAGGCCGGTGAAAGTATGTTGACAAGGGTGAGGCGGGAGAAGAATGAGCTTCAGGATGCCAACACCAAGCTGGACGTTGAACTTAAAGATGTTCGTGGCCACCTGTCGGACTCTACTAAGGAGAATCAGCGGCTTCGATGCGGCATATTTAGTAAGTGCTTAAGCGAATCTTTGAAAGAAAAGAGTTCGGCGAGGAAGTCGACTAACAGAGTAATGTCTGTAGGTATGCTAACGGGTCGTCCTGCAGAGGAGATGCCCGGTTCTACGGGTGACCTTCTTCCCGAGCTCTCGCAACTACACGAGCGAGTTCGGCAGGCGATGCGAGGCGTTGCCCAAGCCTTATGGCCTTCCCACTCCATGCCCAAGGGCCTTGGAGAGCTTTCGGAGAAGCTTAGGGGAGCTCGGCGGCGCTTCCGGTTGTGGAAGATATCGGGCTGCTGACAAGGTGCTAGGGAGGCCTGGGCCATGGTGAAGACGCGGTACACGAAGTCTGACCCAAACCACATGGCCGAGGTCGGACCTGTGGGGCCTGACGGGAAGGAGATCCCTGTAAGCTTAGTGTACAGCCAAGTAGAATTGGCCGCAAAGTATTCCCAGCAGGACTGTAAGTTAGATAGCCTGTTAGATGGTATTGAAGAGGAATACAATCAGTCAGAGTGACTATGTTATTTTTAATTGACATGTGTAATGCCTTCTAGCCGGATTGTAGATCGTTTGTCGTTGCCGACCTTTTCGCTTCAACCTCAGGACCTGACGGTCCAGAGTGTGTCCGAATACCCTATCGGTTATGTAAAAACCGGGGTATGCATGGAGACCAGGCGTAGGGGTCATTAGTGCTTTATCAGACAAGTGCCCAACTAGTTATGTTATATTACATGGTTAGTAAGAAACGTCTTCCAGAGAGAATAGTTCCGTTAGGGGTTCCTTTCTCTGGGAGGTATGCCCTAAAGTGCATGTCCGGACTGCAAACGCAGGAAAATCATCTGGGGGCATATACATAAATAAGTAAAAAAGGTCATCTTTCAGTTCACCGACCGAATATTCCCTTAAGAACGCTAGCTTTCGGCTTCACCCAGTCTGAGGTACACATCTGGCTGATCCGGCAGTAACAATCGCAGAGGTGCTCCCTTTACCACCTAGCCGAACAATCGGGAACGTAGGGGTAAGCACAGGAGCCAGGCAACCCGGCTTGGCCAAAACTTAAGTCATATAGATGCATATAATGGTGAAGAAAAGGTGCATGCGGAAGTTTGACACATGTGGTGGGCGTGAAGCCCGTATAAATAAGCTTCTGTTAAAGAAGCCCCCAGGTTTAATGAGCGCGAGTAGCACTTCACTTGAGGAGCCTTTAAGGGCTATAAAAGAGAAGAGGGGAAGGAGAGAAATGTAAGACAGAAAATGTAAAAAATGGACAGAGGAAGGAGACAAACACAGAGTCCGGCGCTAGGCATAGAATCTTCGGAGACGGGCTGCGTTCCATGGGTTCGGCTCGAGTCGGTTATCCAACGCATCTCGCAGGCGATATGCTCCACCGGTCAGGATTTGGTCGATTATGAAGGGGCGTTCCCACTTGGGCTTCAGCTTGTCCTTTTTCTTGTCCAGCAGGCGTAGAACTAATTCGCCAACATTGTAGCTTTTGGCCCGCACTTCTCTGCTTTGATATCTCCGAGCCTGCTGTTGATAGAATGCGGAACGGGCTTTTGCCATGTCGCGCTCCTCCTCTAAGGCATCCAAACTGTCCTGCCGATCGAGCTCGGCCTCCCTTTCTTCGTACATGCGCACTCGAGGTGAGTCATGAATTATGTCGCAGGGCAAGACTGCCTCTGCGCCGTACACCATAAAAAATGGTGTGTATCCGGTGGTGCGGTTCGGCGTGGTCTGCAGCCCCCAGAGTACGGAGTCGAGCTCCTCTACCCAGTGCGTGTTAGATTCCTTGAGGGACTGCACCAATCTGGGTTTGATGCCGCTCATGATGAGACCATTCGCACGTTCGACCTGACCGTTAGTTTGTGGGTGATAGACGGAAGCATAGTCGAGCTTGATGCCCATGTTTTTGCACCAGAGTTTTACCTCATCGGCCGTAAAGTTCATGCCGTTATCGGTGATGATGCTGTGGGGGACGCCATAACGGTGTACGAACCCAGATATAAAGTCTATCACAGGTCCGGATTCAGCCGTCTTAACAGGCTTGGCTTCTATCCATTTGGTGAACTTATCCACCATGACCAGTAAATATTTTTTCTTGTGGGTTCCACCTTTAAGGGGTCCCACCATGTCAAGCCCCCAAACCGCGAAAGACCAAGTGATGGGGATAGTTTGGAGGGCGGTGGGTGGCATATGGATTTGGTTTGCAAAAAGCTGGCAACCGACGCATTTATGGACCAAGTCCTGAGCGTCCGCCCGGGCTGTCGGCCAATAAAAGCCTGTACGGAAAGCCTTGCTTACAAGGGACCGGGCTGTGGCGTGATGGCCACCGAGTCCGGCATGAATTTCAGTCAGCAGGTTCTGCCCTTCCTCTTCGGAGATGCACCTTTGAAGGACTCCGGTAGTGCTTTTCTTGTAAAGTTCTCCCTCATGGACTTTATAGGCTTTAGATCGCCGCACTATACATCGTGCCTCGTTTTGGTCCTCTGGGAGTTCCTGCCTAGTAAGGTAGGCTAGGAACGGTTCTGTCCACGGGGCGATAACGGCCATTAGTACGTGGGCTGAGGTTGTTATTTCATTGGTAGAGCCTCCGATTATGTCAGATTGTTCGGCGTCGGACAGTGCGGTTGGGTCCGGACTAATATTGCCATGTTCCCCTTCCCATACTACGGATGGCTTGAACAGCCTTTCCAGGAAGATGTTGGGGGGGGGACCGCATCACGTTTTGCGCCGATGCGTGCCAGGACGTCTGCCGCCTGATTGTTTTCTCGGGCTATATGGTGAAATTCGAGGCCTTCAAACCGAGCTGACATTTTGAGGACAGCGTTGCGGTAAGCTGCCATTTTTGGATCCTTGGCATCAAAGTCTCCATTTATTTGGGATATCGCGAGGTTCGAATCCCCACGCACCTCTAGGCGTTGAATGCCCATGGATACTGCCATCCGGAGACCATGTAAAAGGGCCTCATATTCGGCTGCATTGTTGGAGTCCGTGTACATAATTTGGAGTACATATTGAACCGTGTCTCCTGTGGGGGATGTCAAAACGACGCCGGCCCCTAGTCCGGCCAACATTTTGGAATCGTCGAAGTGCATGATCCAGTTTGAATATGTGCCGTACTCTTTAGGGAGTTCAGCCTCCGTCCATTCTGCGACGAAGTCGGCCAAAACTTGTGACTTGATAGCTCGCTGTGGCCTATAAGTTATGTCGAACGGGAGGAGCTCGATGGCCCATTTTGCAATCCAGCCCGTTGCGTCACGGTTGTTTATAATGTCATTGAGTGGTACTTCCGATGCTACTATGATTGAACACTCTTGAAAGTAGTGTCGAGCAGGAAACGGACGGACACAAATTCCCCCTTCAAAAGCCGATGGGTTGCTGCAATGTACAATAGCATTGGTTCACCGATGTTTGGCGCGGCCAGGACGGGGTTTGGTGCCAATATGGCTTTTATTTCCTCGAGTCCGGCCGTGGCGACGTCCGTCCACTCGAAGTGTTCGGGTTAATTTTTGTATTTGTTTGAGGTCCTTTGGGATATCCAATTGTGACAAAGCTCGGATCTTGGCTGGATTTGCTTCGATTCCCCTACTGGATACAATGAAGCCCAAGAGCTTTCCGGCTGGAACGCCGAAAACGCATTTTTCCGGATTTAGCTTGATGTGATATGCTCGGAGGTTGTCAAATGTAAGCCTCAAGTCGTCTACTAGAGATTCGACATGTCTTGTTTTTACGACCACATCATCCACGTATGCCTCTACTGTTTTGCCGATCTGGTTTGCCAGACATGTCTGAATCATGCGCTGATATGTTGCACCGGCGTTTTTGAGCCTGAAAGGCATTGTGTTGAAGCAGAATGGGCTGTATGGGGTGATGAATGCCGTTGCGGCTTGGTCTGACTCGGCCATCTTGATTTGATGGTAACCGGAGTATGCGTCGAGGAAGCACAACGAATCGTGTCCTGCAGTGGCGTCGATAATTTGATCGATGCGGGGGAGGGGGAAGGGATCCTTTGGGCAGGCCTTGTTGAGGTCTTTGAAGTCAACGCACAGGCGCCAGGATTGTCCTTCTTTGGTACCATCACCAAGTTTGCTAGCCAGTCCGGATGTTTTATATCTCTGATGAATCCGGCCTCCAATAGTTTGGCTAGCTCCTCTCCCATTGCCTGTCTCTTGGGTTCAGAGAAACGCCGAAGGGCTTGTTTGACAGGTTTGAATCCCTTTAGGATATTTAAGCTGTGTTCGGTCAGCCTGCGTGGGATTCCTGGCATGTCCGAAGGGTGCCATGCAAAAATGTCCCAGTTCTCCCGTAGGAATTCTCGTAGTGCGGCGTCTACATCGGGGTTTAATTGTGCCCCGATGGAAGCTGTTTTATTGGGGTCCGTTGGATGGACCTGGAATCTGGCTATTTCATCCGCTGGTTTAAAGGAGGTGGACTTGGATCTTTTGTCGAGTATCACATCGTCCCTGTTTACCATGGAGCGCAGCGTAGTCAGTTCCTCAGCCGCTAGGGCTTCGGACAGTGCCTCAAGGGCCAGTGCGTCTGTCTTGTTTTTGGCGCGGAGTGCTATGTCCGGATCACTAGCGAGAGTGATGATTCCGTTCGGCCTGGGCATCTTGAGCTTCATGTACCCATAATGGGGTATTGCTTGGAAGAGTGTAAACGCTTCCCGCCCCAGCAGAGCGTGGTATCCGCTGCTGAACGGGGCCACTTGGAATGTGACCTCTTCGGACCTATAATTATCCGGCGTGCCGAACACCACATCTAGTGTGATTTTTCCTGTACAACGTGCTTCCCGACTGGGGATTATTCCTCTGAAGGTTGTGCTGCTTCGCTCAATGCGGTTCCAGTCTATTTCCATTTTTTGAAGGGTTTCCTCGTAAATGAGGTTCAATCCGCTGCCTCCATCCATGAGTACCTTGGTGAGGCGAAAGCCATCCACTATAGGACTGAGTACCAATGCGGCTGGTGCTCGAGATGTTCGGAATTTAGGTTCGTCGCTGGCATTAAAGGTAATAGCCGTGTCACTCCATGGGTTTATTGTTGCTACTTGATAGACTTCAGCGAAGCTGCGGAGTGTTCTTTTTCACATTTTATTTGATGCGAAAGTCTTGAAGACTATTAAGACTGTATTGGATTCCCTGAGATGGCTTTCTGCGGCCTCCGGAATTAGGAGATCTTCGCCCCTTTTGGCCACCTGCCGGAGTATCCAACATGCTCTAAGGCTATGAGTTGGTGTGGCGTCCTCTGTACTATGAATTTTACAGGGTCCATTAAGCCATCCCTCCAGTGTGGTTCCATGCCTTGTAGAGGGTTTTGGTTTTTTGGTTTTTAACCCGGGTGTCTGATGATGATGCACCCTTTTATTTCGGGCGAGGTTTCTATTCAAGGCCGGACTGTCCCAAAATTTAGTTTCGGTTTTCCGGGCGCTTTCCATCGCATAGTACTTTTGTACTATGGACGCCAAGTCAGCGAAGCGTGTAAGATCACGACGACCTGTGGCGTTTAGGATTCCCTTGTCCGTGCAATTATTGCAGAAGATTGAGATTGCGTTTTCCTCTCGGCAGTACTTTATCCTGTTCATAACCAGGAGGAACCTTGCCCAGTAATGATGTACTGTTTCTTCAGGCTTTTTCCTGATTTGGGATAGATCGCTTATGTTCGGGTGGGTGGGTGGAATTAAATCCGGAACTTCACCCAATCTCAGACTCAGAGGCCAAGGAGTTTCCGAACTCTGAGGTTCGGATTCTTGGATGTTGTCCAGTGAATCTAACCCGTTGCCTGGTTCTAAGTTCAGGTCTTGAGTTACATCCTCCCCTCCGCGGGTATCCGGCTTGGAGGGATCTGGAATCCGTACGTAGCTAGTCCTTAAGATAGATGAAGGGTCGCTGCACTGTGCCTCTACTACGGCAACGTGATGGGTGACTTGGGGAGAATTAATTTCTCTTAGATCGGGTTTAAGCCCAACCTGGTGATAATCCGTAGTGACCCCCAAGGTGGCGATGCGATCCAAGAGCTCGTTTACGGAACAGAGCTCCATTGGATCTAACTGCTCGACGAGTTCCGAGCTGACGTGAAGATTGCTTTTGATGACCCGAGAGGTCACCGTCGGCGCAATGGCCGAACAGGCGGTCATGAGAAAACTGCCTAGCTGGAGAGTTTGGCCGACAACCAAGGCTCCCTTAGTAACGGCGCTGTCTTTAAAGACGGGAAGAGGCATCCTTCCTGATTGCAATGACACAGAGGAACTCTCAATGAAAGCACCAATGTCAGTGTCAAAACCGGCGGATCTCGGGTAGGGGGTCCCGAACTGTGCGTCTAGGCCGGATGGTAACAGGAGACAAGGGACACAATGTTTTACCCAGGTTTGGGCCCTCTTGATGGAGGTAAAACCCTACGTCCTGCTTGATTAATATTGATGATATTGGTAGTACAAGAGTAGATCTACCACGAGATCAAGGAGGCTAAACCCTAAAAGCTAGCCTATGGTATGATTGTTGTATGATGAAGTTGTCCTACGGACTAAAACCCTTCGGTTTATATAGACACCGGAGAGGGTTAGGGTTACACAAAGTCGGTTACAATGGTAGGAGATCTTGAATATCTGCATCGCCAAGCTTGCCTTCCACGCCAAGGAAAGTCCCATCCGGACATGGGACGGAGTCTTCAATCTTGTATCTTCATAGTCCTGGAGTTCGGCTGAAGGTATAGTCCGGCTACCCGAACACCCCCTAATCCAGGACTCCCTCAAAGACCTTCAATATCAAGCCGAAGGTGGTGGGCGGCCAACAAGTAGAATGTGGCGGAGCCATGGTGGGCAAGATGCCTAACGTTATATGGCTTGAAGGCTCCTTCGTGGAGACCATAAAGGGGTGGCAATCGGCGTGGTTCTACATCACCGAGCCGCGCGACGCCAAATGGGTGGCTGCCCCCAAGTTTCGATCTGGAATCCCCATGCGGCTCACCTCCTGGAAAGAGAAGGGCCTATCCTGGGGTTCATCGGTAGAGCTGGACGGACTCCAGAAATGTATGCGGAATATGGCCGGCAAGAAGCTCAAGCTTGTCAATATAGTCCAGGTCATGCTCATCCGCCGGATCCTCCCGTGCCAACAATGGGACTTCAACTTGTGGGAGTTTGACCCGGCCCAGCAGCAGACTCTGAGCGAGCTCTTCGACACGACGCACAAGGACGTCTGGAAGGTGCTGTTCAAGGGTGCCGAGGTCCCTCCCTCCCTCACCGAGGACCGCGGGCTAAGCGCGAAGGGCCAAGCACATTCGGTGAGTTCTATACATCCGGTAGGATATTTATTTCCCCTAGCTTAACCATGTGCGGGGTCTGAGCTCCATGCCTTTGACAGGACTGGGTGGAGACGTCGGGGCAGATTAACTGCCCGGCCCCACTGCCCGAAGACACTGCGGACGCTCTCCTGACGGAGATGCTGACTCCGGCTCCTTACAAGGTGCCAGAGATGACCAAGAAGGCCAAGGGAACCCGAAAGAGCTCCCGGCGCCAGGTGATATCGGACTCATCGTCTGAGGACTCCTCGGCGCACTCCTCCCACGAAGACGAGGAGGAAGATGAAGACGCTCCCCCTCCAGTCAGGGGAGACAAGAAAAGGAAGGCCGCCCCAACTGGGGGGCCGAAGGGTCCAAGAAGGCAAGGACTCTCCTTCCTGACAGTTCCACCACCGCCGCCGAAGGCGAAGACGAGTGGCTGCCCAGGGCCAAGCCCCTGGCGAAGTCGTAAGTATTCGGATACCAGAGTAACTCATAGCATTCCTTTGTCGCACTGCTTCTCCTAACGCCGAATCGTGATTATGCAGACTGCCCCGAGCCTGTATCGATGTATCCTCATCGGACGGCTCCCTGGACTCGTCGGATATGGATAGTGATCCACTTCCGACCGCCACCTCCCCTTGCCCTACGGACAACGCCGAGGTGTTGTCTCAAGAGGCACCGGGTCGAGGGGAGACAGTCCCGGAGGCGCCTCAAGGTGACCTTCCAGACTCCGGGAGTAGAGGGAACAAGGCCCCCGAGGACTCCGAGTTCGGCCCTCAGCCGAACACCGCGCCGGAACCTCTAGTGGTTCCGGACTCGGGTAGGCGGCCTCCTTCCAAGAGGGGCAAGATGCCTGTGCCGGTGACCTCTGTCCATCCAGAGGCACCCGACAATCTGTTGGGAGCGCTTCGCAGCACTTCCATCGATGAGGAGCACCGCACTATTATGAGTCCGGTGGTCCAGAAGGTTCAGTCCGCCAAGAGCGGACTGACTGAAGCCTGTGCCAGCCTTCTAACAGGCTTTGAGGTAAGTATTTGAAATATGGGGAAAATATTACCGCATAGACAGTAGCCCCTGATGCTCTATTCGGTGTTCACAAAGAAAAGCCGAACAGAGGATCAACCAATATCGCAGGAGCCTAATATAAGTATGTCTATATGCATATGCAGGCTTCACTGCTGGCCTCTGCCGCACTTACTGCGGAGGTCGCCGCACTGAAGCAGGACCTCAAAGGGTCCAAGGAAGAGCTCAGCCTTGCCAAGAGGCAGCTCGAGGAGAACAAAGGTAAGTAGTACCTAGTCTATGGACATATATGAAAGGGATGTGATTGCAAAATGATAGGATCATCATGAATTTGCCAGGGGCCACGGCCGAGGTGGCGACCCTGAAGCAAGCGCTATCCGAGGCCGAAAACAAAGCGACCAAGGAGCGCACCGAGCGGGAAAGGCAGGAGGCTCGGGTGGGCGAGGTGCAGCAAGAGCTCCACGCTCTCGTGACAAAGCACGAGGCGTTGGAGTTTGACTTGAAGATGCGAGAGTCCGAGCTTGCCGCGGTCCTCGAGAGCGCAAAGAATGCCAAGGCCGAAGCCCAAAAGGCCCTCCAGGAGATTGATGCGATGAAGAAGATAGCGGCGGGTAAGGCATTCTATATGCAAAGCAAGCATGTGAAAGTAAATTACTTGTTACTTACCCAAATCCGGAGCTCTCCAGGAGCATTCGCAGATTTGCCCCGCAGCGTGTCGGATGCCGCAACGTTTTACTAGGCCGAGGAGGGAAGCTCAACGGAGAAGTTGTTCTGGGCCCAATATACTGGGACCGAACACCCGGTGCCTATGAGCGACCAGCTAAAGCAGCTGGTCGAGCTACACAAGGCGGCCGAACAGGCCATGAAGGGCTTTATAGTCCGGCTGTGGACTAGCGACGCCCTTCCGAACAGCTACTTCGGCCTGGTGAGGCGGCTTGTGGATGCCTGCCCATGGCTGGAAGTCGTCAAGCGGTCCGTCTGCATCGAAGGTGCACGCCGGGCTTTCGCCCGTGTGAAGGTGCAATGGGCCAAGCTAGACGCCATGAAGCTGATCAAGGAAGGGCCGCCGGATGGCAAGGAGCATCGCCACCCTGAGATGTACTATGAGGGTGTCCTGAAGGGTGCCCGTCTCGTAGCGGACGAGTGTACCAAAGATACAATATTTGAGTAAACCCGCTCGTGTAATCCTGTGTTCATGAAAACTTGTTCATACGCGCCATGCAACGCTTGTTTGAATTTAAAATATTACCTTTTGTTCGGCTGTTTATCAAATCTGAGAGATGGCTAGTCGTCGGCTTCTGCCCCCATGCCACGAGTGCTGGGGTGTTCGGGATAAACCTGAGCACTCTTGTTCCCATTTTTGGGTCCTTCGAGGGAGGTGCTCAGCACAACGAACAAGGCAATCGGACTATAATGCGTTATCACTCTCACTTAGCCATAGAATTCTATAATTTTAAATTTCGGCGAAGCCCCTAGTGTTCGGAAGGCCGAACCGGGGCACAATCGCAGTAGTTCTCCCAGTGCTACCTTATCCGATATAGCAGAACGTAAGGTACCAAAACATGGGAGCCGGGCAAACCCAACTATTGACCCAAGACATGATTCGGAGCTGATGCATATAATGCTATAAGTTCGGGGTGCCGCACTGTTGAAAGTGTCTGGACTTCTCACGCCGTATTGTGGGGTATGCTTAAGCCCCTAGCGTATTGGCCGTACCAGAGTGAACGGGTGCTGGATGTCATGAATGAACATATATATATATATAAAGAAGAATGCAATAATAGTCTTAATGCTATGCATTGTTTATTCAAAAAGGTGCGTTAAAGTAGAATGATACATGCGGTGCAATAAGCAAAAAGTAGGACTATGTCCCCTCCAAAGGCGAGCTAAAGAATAGTATTAAGGCAAGTATTACACTCGTTATCGTAATCCGCCTGGGAGTTCCGTGGTGTGACCTAGCTTTCTGCCTTCTTGGTTGCTGCATCATATGTTCGGCAATCATGCTGCCGGACCGGGTTTCCAGAGATTAAAGTCCTAAAAAGAAAAAAAATAACAAAACGAGAAGCCCCTAGTGCGTTTTAAGCCGCGTCTTGGGGCGTGCCGTAGTCATGCCCCCCTCCCCGCCTATGCCCATGGTATTTTTAATGCGTAATTATGTACGCGTGGCACGAATTTCGCCGTTTGGCTTGGGCCAGGGTGGGGGCCGCATTGCTATGCGAGCTCGGAATGTGCCAGGCGGTCCTGTTGCTGATTACTCCGGGCGCGCTTGAAGGTGTTTGGGTCCTCAAACGCCGAACTAGTGGATTGCCTTAAGAGACTGCTTTGCGCTTCCGCTGCGAGGGCTGCAGTGTGCTCCTTGGTTTGGAGAGAGCGCTCTGTGTTTCCATTAACTGTAATGACCCCCTGAGGTCCTGGAATCTTGAGCTTGAGGTATGCATAATGTGGTACCACATTGAATCTCGCAAATGCGGTTCGCCCGAGCAGTGCATGATAACTACTGCGGAACGGGACTATATCAAAGATTAACTCTTCGCTTTGGAAGTTATCCGGGGATCCGAAGACCACTTCCAGTGTGACTGAGCCTGTGCAATGGGCCTCTACACCTGGTATGATGCCTTTAAAGGTTGTTTTTGTGGGTTTGATCCTTGAGGGGTCTATACCCATTTTGCGCACTATGTCCTGGTAAAGCAGGTTAAGGCTGCTGCCGCCATCCATAAGGACTCGAGTGAGGTGAAATCGGTCAATGGTTGGGTCTAGGACCAGTGCGGCGAATCCGCCATGACGGATACTAGTGGGGTGGTCCCTCGATCGAAGGTGATCGGACAGGAGGACCATGGGTTGAACTTTGGGGCGACTGGCTCCAACGCATATACGTCCCTGAGCGCACGCTTCTGCTCCCTCTTGGGGATGTGGGTTGCGTAAATCATGTTCACCGTCCGCACTTGTGGGGGGAACCTCTTCTGTCCTCTGGTGTTCGGCCGCCGGGGCTCTTCCTCGTCATCGCTATGTGGCCCCTTATCTTTGTTTTCAGCATTTAACTTGTCGGCCTGCTTGAATACCCAACAATCCCTATTGGTGTGGTTGGCTGGCTTGCCGGGGGTGCCGTGTATTTGACACGAGCGATCGAGTATTCGGTCCAAACTGGACGGGCCTGGAGTGCTTCTTTTAAATGGCTTTTTCCGCTGACCGGGTTTAGAGCCTTTGAATCCGGCATTGACTGCCGTATCCTCGGTATTGTCGCTGTTAATGCGGCGCTTATGTTTGTTGCGACGTGTCCTGCCATTGCCGTCCTTGGTATCTGAAGTACCTTGGTTCTTTGATATGTTATTACTGCGAGCCAGCCAGCTGTCTTCTCCTGCACAAAAGCGGGTCATGAGTGTCATGAGGGCTGCCATAGATTTTGGCTTTTCCTGACCAAGGTGCCGGGCTAGCCACTCGTCGCGGATGTTGTGTTTAAAAGCTGCTAGGGCCTCTGCATCTGGACAGTCGACGATTTGATTTTTCTTTGTTAGGAACCATGTCCAGAATTGCCTGGCCGATTCCTCTAGCTGCTGAATTATATGGCTCAGGTCATCGTTGTCTGGTGGTCGCACATAAGTGCCCTGAAAGTTGTCGAGGATTGCGGCTTCCAGATCTTCCCAACAGCCAATGGACTCTGCTGGCAAGCTGTTGAGCCAATGCGGAGCTGGTCCTTTAAGTTTGAGTGGGAGGTATTTGATTGCGTGTAGGTCATTACCGCGGGCCATGTGGATGTGCACGAGGAAATCCTCGATCCATACCGCAGGATCTGTCGTGCCGTCGTATGATTCTATGTTTACGGGTTTGAAACCCTCTGGGATTTGATGATCCATTACTTCATCTGTGAAGCATAAGGGGTGTGTGGCACCTCTGTACTGGGCTATATCGCGACGCAGCTCCAATGAGTCTTGCCCGCTGTGTGCGGCCCGGCCGGATTTACTTTTACTGTATCTGGCGTGACGTTTATCGTCTTGCATAGTGGCGCGCCCTTGTGATCCGTAGATCGATCTTGCATGTTTTGCTTTGTCCTCCAATACGTCTCGCAGGTCTGGCGTATTTCCCCATGCCTTTTTATTTGAATGGCGTCGGGGTGCAGGCTGAGCTTTTGGCTGGAATGCCTCTCTATCGCGGCCACGAGGTGGCCGATCAGCCGTGTCATACGCTTCATCCTCCAGTCAGGTTAACAACCTGCATTTTGGGTAACTCTTGGAGGGGCATTCGAGTTTATATTCCTCGGCCGCGAGGACTTCAGTCCATCTGTCAGCTAGCAGATCTTCATCAGCTTGAAGCTGCTGCTGCTTTTTCTTAAGGCTATTTGCCGTGGCTATAAGCCGGCGCTTGAAGCGCTCTTGTTCGACGAGATCCTCTGGCACGACGAATTCGTCATCGTCGAGGCTTGCCTTGTCTTTGGAGGGGGGCATGTAATTATGATCCTCCGCCTCTCCATCCTCCGCTCTCTCTGGAGGGCTGGCCTCTCCATCCTCCTGTGCTGAATCTTGCTGGAGGGGGTTGTCTTCGGCACTGTCCGGGGTGTTATTATCTCCTGTGCTGGAATCACCGTTTTTGCTTTGGCGGGACTTAGAGCGGCGCCGCTGACGCCAGCGCTTAGGTTGCTTCTTGGAGGGGTCATCCTCCGCTGTTCCGTCGCCATTGCCTTCTTTGGGTGTGTCCACCATATATATGTCATACGACGAGGTGGCTTTCCAGTGCCCTATAGGCGCTGGTTCCTGTTCGTCTCCTACATCGTCGTCCATACCGTCGATGTCTTCAGAGTTGAAGTCGAGCATGTCGATCTAGTCATCGACAGTGGCTATGAAGTGGGTGGTGGGTGGGTGTCAAATTTCTTCGTCGTCCGCATCCCAATCCTGCCGGTCATAATCCGGCCAGGACTCTCCTGACAAAGAGAGAGACCTTAGTGAATTCAGTATGTCGCCGAAGGGCGAGTGCTGAAAGATATCCGCGACAGTGAACTCCGTGATCGGCACTCAATCAGATTCGATTGGCAGGGGTGCGGATAGTCCAGAGTCCGGAGGAGAGTCCGGCGATGGGGAGTCACGAGCCTCGTGAAGGATAAGGTTTGTGTTCGGTTCGATCTCCATTGAGGCTGCTGCCTCTGTGGCGGGGTCTAACCACCCGCCCTCGGATGGCGTAGTTGGCTCTGAATTAAAGGTCAGAGCGGTTGCAGGTGTGGTCTCCAGGACACTGTTCGGTGGCAGAGCTAAATCATGCCCATCGTGACAGCGCGGCGCACTCGACAAGGGCTCGAATCCGTCGAAGATCAAGTCTCCGCGGATATCGGCCGTGTAGTTTAGGCTTCCAAACCTGACCTGATGGCCAGGGGCGTAGCTTTCAATCTGCTCCAGATGGCCAAGCGAATTGGCCCACAGTGCAAAGCCGCCGAGTACAAAAATCTGTCCGGGGAGAAAAGTCTCACCCTGGACTGCATCGCTAACGATGATCGAAGGAGCCATCAAGCCTGATGATGACGACACAGAGGAACTCTCAATGAAAGCACCAATGTCGGTGTCAAAATCGGTGGATCTCGGGTAGGGGGTCCCGAACTGTGCATCTAAGGCGGATGGTAACAGGAGGCAGGGGACACGATGTTTTACCCAGGTTCGGGCCCTCTTGATGGAGGTAAAACCCTACGTCCTGCTTGATTTATTCTTTATGATATGAGTATTACAAGAGTTGGTCTACCACGAGATCGGAGAGGCTAAACCCTAGAAGCTAGCCTATGGTATGATTGTTGTGATTGTGTCCTACGGACTAAACCCTCCGGTTTATATAGACACCGGAGGGGGCTAGGGTTACACAGAGTCGGTTACAAGGAAGGAGATCTTCATATCTGTATTGCCAAGCTTGCCTTCCACGCCAAGGAGAGTCCCATCCGGACATGGGACGATCTTCAATGTTGTATCTTCATAGTCCAACAGTCCGGCCGAAGGTTATAGTCCAGCTGTCCGGAGACCCCCTAATCCAGGACTCCTTCAGAGGGTTTGGAGGATAATAAATGCTCATTAACTTGATTTTAGCCTTTTAGTATTTGGATCCAAGCATGGGTGAGGCTAGCATGTTTTAGTCCCACTACTTTTAGTCATGGGACTAAAACATATCCAAGCACCCTCTTAGTTTTATTTGAGGGGTGGGTTGTGCTGGACACCATTATTGTGACTAGCCTTTTTAATAGTACTATATGCATAATTTGGCGATGAGCTCTCTCTATATGTACCACCTTTTTTTTTAATTTCAATTTTTTTCTCCCTGGCGCAATCCATCGATAGTACTGCTGTACAAAAGTATACATTTTTTAAAAGTCTAGAGTACTGTTCATCACATATATAGCCAGTTAAATTCTCAACCTAGAACAACGTGCATGCCATGTAGTAAACCGATATAGAGGAAGTATAGTAAAAATGAGGTGATTTTACCGAGTGATCGGCGGGGGAGCATGGCTTGTCATGCGGTCCCACATGTCATGATGTACCAAGGCGATGCGCGTGTCCCTCTTGAGGCAGAAGCAATACTAGTACGTGGTTTGAGATGACGGCGAACTGAAGTGTGAAATAATGGTTGCTTCGTCCGTCTGGGAAAGTGCGGCATTGTGATTTGACGTCTCATTGCTCATTACTACTACTGGGCCGGTACGAGTGGGGTGCGTCCCCCCTGCTGTTCTGCACTGTTATTTGGTGCTTGGCACGTTGACCCGGTTGCTATATGTCCCACATGTTGGCGATAGGAAGTACATAATTCATGAAAGGGAGCATCGACGGAGGAGTATACTAAAGAATTCATGAAAGGGAGCGACTTAGTTTTGGAAAAATCTGTTTTTACGGAGTACGTACCCACTAGGGTTTATAGGGCTCATCTAAAAAACATTCGTTTTTCCGTTTGATAAGTCTCAATTCTACTATACTAGTAGTAGTACCATTAAATGTTGGATTTCGAGGTGCGTTAGATCACCTGACGCAAGCAGTGTCAAGAGGAAACTAACCAATGCATGTACAAGTTCAGGGAAATTTAGTGGTCATTCATGCATTCGTTCTAATTAATGCCTCGGTAAACATAACTTCTTGAGAAAAACGAGCGTACTAATTACTTGTGCAAAATACGAAATTAATTCGACCACTCACCGTCTACCTTGGTTGGAGAGATTTTGAAATTGAGCCATAAACTAGAAAGGAGGGAGTAGTAACTTTTGTCTCGATTACTATTTGTGGCCTTGTATAGATGCAAAATGTATTTTTTATAGTGGCCTTGTATAAGTAAATGGAGGGAGTACTAACCAAAGTACGTAGTAGGGACGAGGAGTAAATGGAGGGAGTAGTAAAATTTTCTCCTCGTGCTGCGAGCCACCACGCGCGTGGGTGAGGGAGCGGGCGTAAGGCGTACTAGTAAGCAAGCTTCACCTCATCCTGCAAGCCACCGCGCCCGTGGGCGGGGGAGACGGTGTACTAAGCAAGCTTCTCCTCATTCTGCGAGTTGACGGGACACATCAAAAGTACTCCAGTGTATAGAGCCTTGCCTCTAAGGTAGGCCCCACATGGTTTGCCTCTTTTTTTAATTTAACATAACGCGTCAAGTCGCAATTTGTTTGTTCACCCGTGGTAGACGATCCTCCCTCCACCAAGTGGACAACTAGTACACGTGCCAAATTACCACGTGGGCTGCCTTTTTCGTACAAAAATGAGCTCCACCGTGTACCTGCGTGGGTGTGGCTGGGAAAGAGACCGGAGTACGTGCGCCGTGCGTGCACCTCTTCTCTTCGTGCACGTCCCCCACCTACGTGGGTGTGTGTGAGAGAGATACAGACCTAGACATAATGCGCCATCCATCCCCATGCCTCCGCCCAGTCCGACCACCAGTCACCACCACACCCCACTCCTCCTCACCTTATCTCTCATCTTTCTCCCTCCATTTTTATATACAAGGGGCCACTATCAAAATTACAATTTGTAGATATACAAGGCCACTAACACTAAACGATGCAATATTAATGGTGTTTGCCTCGTGGTACTAGCAAAGGAGGACATTAATTATCCCTTGCATGCATGCGGGGGTTTGTAAAAATGCATCTTGATGTTCCGTGCAATGCACGGGCATCTTGCTAGTCCATGAAAACAACACATGGCAAAATTCCACGGCTTGGGGCGGCAACTGGCTCCGTCGGGCGAGGGGAGGGAGGTGGATCAGCGAGCTGCATAGCTCGTATCCAGCGGGCTACCCAGCCGGCTTGGATGCGGAATAACTACTCTTCATAAGCCATTGTAAGAGTGGACAAAATGGTGGAGGAGATAGGGGAGCGTCTCGGTCATGAACGGACGTGTGTCCAGAGTGGGTTTCTCGGCTTCCACACGGGCGGGTTTCATGGAGGCGTTTGAATGCGGCACGGAGGTGTGTTCAGCCGGGCGTGCCGCGAGTGGCGCCCTCGACTCTGACCTAGGACACCGCGCCGTTCTTCCACTGACATGTGGTCTCTTTGGGTGCATGGCATGCATGTCAGTGACCCAACGCAGGCAGCGCACAGCAGAGGAACCTTTGGTGGGCCAGGGCGATCAGAAGCGGGCATTTCATAAACCGATGATTGTTCATTGAGTGTGACGTCATCTTTTTCATGTAGATAAGCCTACTATGTTGATAGCCCGTTCAATACGTTCTGATTCATAAAGACCGCTGCAAACATCAATGTTCTGCTTATCACATATAAGATTGATTAATACCCGTAACAATCCATGTCCTTAACAAAGGGTGCATGCACGTATAGGTTGAACGTGTGTCTTGCGTCGTGTGTTGTGTGCATGCAGGCGTGCGAGTGTTGCGTGCGTGCAAGGGTACGTTTCAGTGTTGCATGCATGGGTGCGTACGTGCGTGTGTTCGTGAGTGCATGTGTACGTGTCAGTGTTGCACGCCAGCATGCGTGCGTGTGTACGTGTCAGTGTTGCATGCCTACTTGCGTGCGTGTCTTGCGTGCGTGCATGTGTACGTGCGGGGTGAGGCTACACGTTAGTCGGCTGACTTATTCATCTCTGGTCATTAGATTTTCCAGCCGTTGGATATGAAATGAAGGGCCTCCAGTTTATCATCAAACTCCACCCCCCCTGAGCCGCCAGCCACCACCGGCCGAACTGCCAGTCCCCGCCGCCCGCGGCCGGCCCGCCCTCCCCGAAACCACTCATTTATTACCATTTTTGTCCTTCATATACGCGCTGACGGGTGGGCCCGATGGTAATGTGCGCTGCTGAATATGGACCGTTTGACTGGTCAATTGATCGTGTTATCAACAAATTACGGAGCTGTATGGCGAGCCAGTGACCGTATGATCACCCTAAAATGCACTCCTATTTTATTAACACAGTACAGACTCAAACTACCATTTCTTTCTTTCATATACGGGCTGACAGGTGGGCCCCCTGGTTATGTGCCTCGATGGTGCAACACTAGTTGCGCCGCGTGGAATGTTTGACTGGTCAATTGATTGTGTCATCAACAAAATATGGAGTTGTATGGGTGAGCCAGTGACCGTATAATCATGATATGTATTTGTCTAACACGGTACAGATGCAAGGGCTCATATATACGCGCAAGAACTCACCGCTATAAGAGCACACACGCGAACCCTACCCCTATGAGCACCTTCGAGAGAGTGGGCCAACATATATGATCTTGAGATTTTACGAAGTCACCATAGGTGCCTCGTAGTCGAGTGGAACGTCTCCTCCCACTGGACGTACGTCGCCGAAAAATACTGAAATTAACACAAGATAAATGCGAGCACCGGGACTTTAACCTTGGTGGGCTCGAGAAACCACTGTCCTCTAACCATCCAACCACATGTTGGTTAGCACGACAAAATGTATGTGGTGACCATGATGAGCTTATTCTGAAGTCCAGTGACCATATCGTGCTTTCGCTTCAAATACAATGACCGTAAGTGTCGTCAACAAAATACGGAGCACGCATCAAATGCAAAGTCCGTCAGTGTCATCAACAAAATATGGAGACGTATCGTGAGGTAGATACCGTTGTACTATTGTATATGCTTATTTTCTTAGTGGCCGATTGCGTGTGTGGTGTGGTGGGCACATAATTTCTAGTTGTGGTGGGTCAACGTGAAGACTCATGGGTCGGTTCCATCCAGCGCCACATATAGGTTGGACCGAGATGTGTTATACGAAGACCCATGTGGAGGACTCGGAGTACAACATGAAGCTACCAGAGTCGCGGAGGACTCTATCCCCACTGGTGATAAGCCGACTATATATGATTTGTAACCCTAGGCCCTTAGTATGTTATACAAGCTTGGGGGCTAGTTCGTCGATAGTATACACACACGCACAATGCCTGGTATTCACGTGTACTTTGTACACACCCCTATCACTAATATACAGTACCAGGAGTAGGCTCTCTCTTCAACTGCAATTGAATTCTAGCATGTGCATGTGTTTATTTCATATTATCGATCCATAGAGTGAGAGCGGTTTGAAATACAGGCAATGGATGCTTTTGCAATTCATATATAAACATTAATTAGTGCACTCCATGTTGTTAGTGTGAAGCACTTTATACATTTGTCACTTGCATGGATACATTCCAAATTGCTAGCTAAGAAATAGAATACATGTCGAATTCAACATAAAGGGGGTTTCAAAGATTTAAATTCATAGGAAGTGCATTCATCTATTTGAACCTGAGATAATGGCATTTGTAAATCAGATGTAAAAGGGGGCATCAATCTTTGTTGTGAGTTTGAACATGCTATATATATTCATACGCATATCTAACTTTTTTTTGCAAACAAGGAGATTATATCTGGAACCATGCATGAACTGAGGTAAGTTGCATATTTTTAAATACATACTCGTGTACAATGTATATTCAAATCTACCCCCTCCATTCCAAAATAATCGTATCTTTAGGATTTTCAAGAGTGAAGATTTGTGAAGTTTGACAAATCCTGAAAGTTCAATTCAAGAGAACCGAAAACGTTAAATGCTTCTGCTCCCAAATATTGAGGGCTCCTTTGATTCAAAGGAATTGCATAGGATTTTTGGAGGATTTAAACCCTTAGGAATTTTTCCTGTGATGGTCGTTTGATTCGTAGGATTGGCATCCTTAGGAATTTTTCCATATGATCCATCTGTACTACATTTTGGAGGAAAATTTCCATCCACTCAAACCTCTTTGTAAAATTCCTTTGTTTTTCCTATGCTATCAAACATTCTTTCAAATCCTGTAGGATACTATGGGACATGTCACCCTATTCCTGCATTTTTCCTATTCCTTCATTTTGACAATCCTGTGAATCAAAGAGGCCCTGAACGAAGCGCCAAATAGGCCTCTGGTCACCCGAAACTGCGCGAGACTAATGTTTTGGTGGCAGGAAATTACTGTCCTGACTCTGGCCCGTGTAGCCTATCGGCCCGATGTCCAAAGGTCTAAACCGGGGTAGGTTTGTAACTTCACCAAGACGCCAGAGAAGCATTCATACGCCGTGGGCGCCTACCCATGCGCTCGGCCGAAATCTATCCCGCCCACATTTGGGACACCTGACATGACTGTCCTACCCCCAACCCGCAATATGTCTGAAATTTTAGATGGGGGGAAAGTTTGTAACTTTCCCCAAATTTCAAACAAGCGCGTCTCAAACCGAAACATTGTTCCCCCTTAGTTCCCCGCCTCCCTCCGTTTCCCCATTCATACTCCGTGGGCGCGAAAACGCCCTCTCCACCAGCCGCGAAACCCCAGCCTCCTCCGTCCTCCAACCCATAGAGGCCAATCCACTGCCGCCCTCCTCCATCACACCGGAGCCGGTACCCCGACGTCATCGTCCAACGCAACCGCAACTGCAACGCCCTCAAGGACTTAGCAGCTGAAGCCGAGGCAGAGCTGCCTCTACGACGCCGACGCCGACGTGCGCTGTACCAGAACCACTCCGACACGCCGTCTTGTGCATCACTGTTGCGTCTCCACTGTCGCAACCGTCCACCGCACCGGAGCTGTTCCCGCTACGCCGTCGTTCGCTGCCTCGGATCTGCTTCCCCACCGCCGACAGACGGCCACCGCACCACACTCAAAAACTTGGCCATGGGTTCGTCCAAGGCTGCACCGTCCTCCACAACTTCTGGTTTCCGGCGAACAACAAGAAGATCATCAGAAAAACAGAAGGAGGACACAGCACTACCAGCAGAAAGAGGTACTCCTCTTCCCTTATTCATGGAAATCTTACGTCTCCGCTCACACCGTATTCATCCTACGAAAGAAACTAGTTGATCGCTTCTTACTGCATCTTCTTCGTGATACTAAATGCATAAGGTTTCCTCCCTTTTACTATTTCACCTTTGCTAGAGGTTAGTAGCCCGCCTGGATTTCAATTCAGGGTCAGTCGAACCGCAATTAAAAGAAGCAGCACCCGCTTAGGCGCGCGGAGCACCTAGTCCGCCTGTTCCCCGGGGAAGCGGCGCATCGGTGTCTATCATAGGGGTGTGGGGCGCAGGAGCTGCTTGCGCCCGATCTGGAGATCAGCGGGGCTTGAATGGATGGCCGGGGGGCGGTGCCAAGCATGGCGGTGCGGTGAGGTCGAGGGGAGCGCGCAGGTAGGGGAGGAATACTGGGCCGGTGGTCGCTGGTTTTTCGAGGAAGATCATCAACACTGACTCGCTGGAGGTAGATGAAGGCGATCTTCCCGTTCTTTGTACATTGGACGGTGCAGAAAAAATGGACTGACCTATTTGCTTTCAGTCGATTGTCATTTTCATAGAATCCTATAGTAATTTAGTGTGCCATGCATGTTGTAGAGCTATCATATGTCTCCCGTCATTTATTTCTCACCGACCTGCTATCTGCTACCTTTACACTGTACTAATTGTGCACACACTTTACCCATGCTCACACTATTGTTTTTTTGCATGGGTATTTCAGACTCTGACGCGGTGTTGATGAATGCAGAAAAGAAAAGACAAAAGTCGCTCCAGTGTAATTCGAAGATAAGCACTAAGCGTTCTAGCGCTCTAACGGGTGCAGTGTTAGCAGTTGGAGACAGTAAACTTAGCTCTGCAGTTGATGATCTCAATTTCCACACACAACCATCCCAGGTGCTTGCTTTAACTTCGCGCTGTCAAATGTGGTTGCATGTTGCATATGGTGTCTAGCTTGTATTGCTTCCAATTTGGTCAAATTGCATCTGCTTACTTTACACATTATACCTTTGATAATGACATGCCTTCCTGTTTTTGATAAATACTACATATGTCTATTAACCATGTTCGTACATCAAACTAATGCTCTTTTGTATCCCTCGTCAATCACTTATGGTGAGACAGTCACCCGGGTGGGTTTCTGTGAGACGCCATACTCTCTTAAAGAGTGCAGTGTCATCCTCCCCACATGATTCTCAAGAAACAGCAAGGCTAAATGAAGATAGTCAACGTAGCTCTCTAGTTCATCACTGCAATTCCCCCACACCACCATCGCAGGTGCTTGCTCTTACTTGGTAGGGTGATATGTAGTGTTCGTCTTACATGAAAGTAGTGTTCGTCAGTATCATGCATCAATGAGTTCTGAAGAGCAAATTTTATTCCTTTTTCTTATGGATTTGACTTGACAAGGCAAAATCAAGAAAGAGGAAGGAAAAGAGTAAGGAAGGCGATGATGGTGGTCCTGTTGGGGAACGTAGCAGAATTTTAAAATTTTCTACGCATCACCAAGATCAATCTATGGAGTCATCTAGCAACGAGGGATAGGGGAGTGCATCTACAACCCTTGTAGATCGCGAGCGGAAGCGTTCAAGAGAATGGGGTTGATGGAGTCGTACTCGTCGTGATCCAAATCACCGATGACCGAGCGTCGAACGGACGACACCTCCGCATTCAACACATGTACGGTTGGGAGAGACGTCTGCTCCTTCTTGATCCAACAAGGGGAGAGGAGAGGTTGATGGAGATCCAGCAGCACAACGGCGTGGTGGTGGAAGCAGCGGGATCTCGGCAGGGCTTTGCCAAGCACCAACAAGAGGGAGAGGTGTCACGGGGGGAGAGGGAGGCGCCAGGGACTTGGGTGTGGCTTCCCTCCCTCCCCTCCACTATATATAGGGGCCAGGGGGCGCCGGCCCCTCTAGATCCCATCTAGATGAGGGGGGCGGCGGCCAAGGGGGGGGGGACTTGCCCCCAAGTTCGGTGGGGCGCCCCCACCCCCAGGGTTTCCAACCCTAGGCGCAGGAGGAGGCCCATGGAGGGGGCGCACCAGCCCACCAGGGGCTGGTTCCCTTCCCACTTCAGCCCATGGGGCCCTCCGGGATAGGTGGCCCCACCCGGTGGACCCCCCGGGACCATTCCGGTGGTCCCGGTACAATACCGATGACCCCGAAACTTTCCCGGTGGCCGAAACTGGACTTCCTATATACAAATCTTTACCTCCGGACCATTCCAGAACTCTCATGATGTCCAGGATCTCATCCGGGACTCCGAAAAACTTTCAGGTTACCGCATACTAACATCTCTACAACCCTAGCGTCACCGAACCTTAAGTGTGTAGACCCTACGGGTTCGGGAACCATGCAGACATGACCGAGACAACTCTCCGGCCAATAGCCAACAGCGGGATCTGGATACCCATGTTGGATCCCACATATTCCACGATGATCTCATCGGATGAACCACGATGTCGAGGATTCAATCAATCCCGTATTCAATTCCCTTTGTCAATCGGACGTTACTTGCCCAAGATTCAATCGTCGGTATTCCAATACCTCGTTGAATCTCGTTACCGGCAAGTCACTTTACTCGTTCCATAACACATCATCCCATGACCAACCCTTAGTCACATTGAGCTCATTACGATGATGTTTTACCGAGTGGGCCTAGAGATACCTCTCCGTCATGCGGAGTGACAAATCCCAGTCTCGATTCGTGCCAACCCAACAGACACTTTCGAAGATACCCGTAGTGCACCTTTATAGTCACCCAGTTACGTTGTGACGTTTGGCACACCCAAAGTATTCCTACAGTATCCGGGAGTTGCACAATCTCATGGTCTAAGGAAAAGATACTTGACATTATTAAAGCTCTAGCAGACGAACTACACGATCTTGTGCTATGCTTAAGATTGGGTCTTGTCCATCACATCATTCTTCTAATGATGTGATCCCGTTATCAATGACATCTAATGTCCATAGTTAGGAAACCATGACTATCTATTGATCAACGAGCTAGTCAACTAGAGGCTTACTAGGGACATGTTGTGGTCTATATATTCACACATGTATTACGATTTCCGGATAACACAATTATAGCATGAACAATAGACAATTATCATGAACAAGGAATAATAATAACCATTTTATTATTGCCTCTAGGGTATATTTCCAACAGGTCCTCTGCAGCAACGTAAACGGAGCATCTGTACCGATTCTCCTTGTACTGATAGTGCATTACAAGGTCCAAGTCTCCGCTCCCCTACTCCACCATCCAAGTTGCTTGCTCTAACTTGGCAGTGTGATATGTGGTTGCATGTTGCATATGGTGTCTAGCTCGTATTGCTCCTAATTAGTGTAAACTGCATCTGCTTAGCTTACACATGATACATGTGAATATGACACACTTTCGTGTTTTTGGTACATACTATATCTTATGCTAAGACACTTTTCTTGTGTATCCCTCATCAATGCTCCTAATTTGTTAAATTGCATCTCCTTAGCTTACACATTATACATGTGAATATGACATGCCTTCCTGTTTTTGGTACATACTACATCTGCCTATCACACCATGTTCTTACATCAAACTACTGTTCTTGTGTATCCTGCGTCTATAGCTTATGATGAGACAGTCACGCGCGTGGGTTAATATGAGATGCAATACTCTTATAAAGAATGCAATTTCATCCTCTCCACATGATTATCAAGAAACATCAAGCCTAAATGAAGATATTGAACGTAGCTCTGTACCTGAAGACCGCACTTCCCCTACACCACCATCACAGGTGCTTGCTCTAACTTCGCAGTGTGATATGTGGTTGCATGTTGCATATGGTGTCTAGCTTGTAATGCTTCTAATTAGGGTAAATTGCATCTGCTTAGTTTACACACTATACCTGTGAATATGACATGCCTTCCTATTTTTGGTACACACTACATCTATGTGTTAACCTTGTTCTTACATGAAACTACCTCTCTTCTGTATCCTGCATCAATCACTTATGATGAGTCGCCTTTATTCGTTGCATATTGCATATTATTTCTAGCTTGTTGCCATGTATTGCTTCTAATTTGGTCAAATACATTTGTTAGGGCACCCTTTTAATTTGGCAGAGTGATATTAGTTTCATCTTTCATATGGTTTCTAGCTTGCATCGATTCTAACAAGTTCAAGCACCTTGTGCTTAGTTTACACTTTATACATCATACATGTCAATATGTCACGCCGTCCTGTTTTTCATATATATTCCATCCTCCTATCATGCGGCTGCCTTACATGAAAGTAGTGTTCGTCAGTATCATGCATCAATGAGTTCTGAAGAGCAAATTTTATTCTTTTTTCTTGTGGGTTTGACTTGACAAGGAAAAATCAAGAAAGAGGAAGGAAAATAGTAAGGAAGGCGATGATGGTGGTCCTCTGCAGCAACGTAAACGGAGCATTTTTACCATTTCTCCTTGTACTGATAGTGCATTACAAGGTCCAAGTCTCCGCTCCCCTACTCCACCATCCAAGGTGCTTGCTCTAACTTGGCAGTGTGATATCTGGTTGCATGTTGCATATGGTGTCTAGCTCGTATTGCTCCTAATTAGTGTAAACTGCATCTGCTTAGCTTACACATGATACATGTGAATATGACATGCTTTCCTGTTTTTGGTACATACTATATCTGTCTATCACACCATTTTCTTACATGAAACTACTCTTCTTGTGTATCCTACATCAGTCACTTATGATGGGACACCTTTAAGTTGGCAGTGTGATATTGGTTTGCGTCTTGAATATGATTTCTAGCATGTATTGCTTCTAGTTTGATGAACGCCACCTATGACGAGACAGTTTTAACTTGGCAGAGTGATATTGACTGCACCTTCCATATGGTGTCTTGCAGTGTTTCTAATTTGTTGAAGTGCCTTCTGCTTAGTTACCACATCATAGGTGTGAATATGTCAAGCTATCCATTTCTTCATACATATTGCATCCTCGTATCATGACTTTGCCTTTCATCAGAGTAGTGTTCGTCAGTATCATGCATGAATGAGTTCTGAAGAGCGAATGATATTCCTTTTTCTTGTCGGTATGACCTCACAATGCAAAATCAATAAAGCTGAAGGAAATTGGCAAGGCATTGGATGATGGTGGTCCTTCCGAGCAACTGAAACGGAGGTCCTCTACAGATTCTACTCCACCATCCTCCCAACAAGTTGCGCAAGACAATGCAAGGCTAGATAGTCAACGTAGTTGTGTAGATGATGAGCACATCTCCCCTACTCCACCATCACAGGTGCTTGCTCTAACTTGGCACTATTATATGTGGTTGCATGTTGCGTATGATGTCTAGCTTGTATTGCTTCTAACTTTGTTGAATTGCATCTGCTTACTTTACACATAATGCCTGTGAATATGACATGTGTTCCTGTTTCTACATCAGACTACTATTCTTGCATATCCCGCATCAGTCACTTATGATAAGGCACCTTTAAGTCGCCACTGTGATATTGGTTGTGTCTTGCATATGATTTCTAGCATGTATTGCTTCTAATTTGTTGAAACGCCATACAGTTTGAACTTGGCGGAGTGATATTGGTTGCATCTTTCATATGGTGTCTAGCTTGCAGTGCTTCTAATTTGTTGAAATGCCTTCTGCTTAGTTACCACATCATAGGTGTGAATATGTCACACCATCCTGTTTTTCATACATATTCCATCCTCGCAACATGTGTTTGCCTTTCATCCGAGTAGTGTTCGTCAGTATCATGCATGAATGAGTTCTGAAGAGCGAATTTTATTCCTTTTTCTTATCGGTTTGGCTTCACAATGCAAAATCATTACAGCTGAAGGAAATTATTCCGGCAGTGGATGATGGTGGTCCTTCGGAGCAACTCAAACAGGGGGTCTCTACAGATTCTACTCCGCCATCCTCCCAACAAGATTCACAAGACAACACAAGGCTGGACAGTCAACGTAGTTGTGTAGATGATGAGCACATCTCCTCTACTCCACCATCACAGGTGCTTGCTCTAACTTGACACTATTATATGTGGTTGCATGTTGTGTATGATGTCTAGCTTGTATTGCTTCTAACTTGAATTGCATCTGCTTACTTTACACATAATGCCTGGGAATATGACATGTGTTCCTGTTTCTAGAACATACGTGTACATGATGAGCACATCTCCCCTACTCCACCATCACAGGTGCTGGCTCTTACTTGGAACTGTTATACGTGGTTGCGTTTTTTGTATGATGTCTAGTTTGTATTGCTTCTGATTATGTTGAATTGCATCTGCGTAGCTTACAACTTATACCTACAACGATCACTTACCCATAAGACACATTTAACTTGGGACTGTGATGTAGGTTGCATCTTGCATTGTCTTCTAGCTTGTACTGCTTCTAATTTCTTGAAATGGCTCTTACGACGAGACACTTTTTACCTGATAGAGTGATATTGGTTGCATGTTCATATGGTGCCTAGCTTTCATTTCTTCTAATTTTTTTGAAATGCCTTCCGCTTACTATTTTTTCATACATATTCCATCCTCCTATCGTATGTGTGAATATGAAACGCTGTATTTTTTGTATATATTCCATCCCCCTATCCTACGCTTGCCTTACATCAAAGTAGTGTTCGTCTGTATCATGCATCAACCAGTTATGCAGAGCTAATTTTATTCATCTTCTTGTGGTTTTGACTTCATAAGGCAATATCAGAAAATAGGAAGGAAAAGAGTAAGTTAGGGGATGTTGGTGGTCCTCCGCACCAATGCAAACAGAGACTCTCTAGATTTGCCATTGCTACTGCTAATGAAGTTGAAGTCCCAAGTCTACATGATGAGTTCATCTCCCGTACTCCACCATCGCAGGTGCTTGCTCTAAGTTGACAGTGTGATAATTGGTTTCATGTTGCATATGTTGTCTAGCCTGTATTTCTTCTATTTTGATTAAATTGCACCTGCTGAGTTTATACGTTATACATGTGCATATGACCTGGCTTTCTGTGTCTAGAATACACTGCATCTATCTGTCATACCATGTTCTTACATCAAAGTACTGTTGTTGTGTATCCCGCATCAGTCACTCATGATTGGACGCTTCTAACATGGCAGTTTGATAGTGGTTGCATCTTGCATTGATTTCTACATTGTACTGCTTCTAATTTTTCGAATTGCCACTTATGACAAGACACCTTTAACTTGGCAGAGTAATATTGGTTGCATCTTTCATATGGTGTCTAGCTTGCATTACTTCTATTTTCTTGAAAATCCTTCTGCTTAGTTTGCACATCGTAGCTGTGAATATGTCATGCCTTCCTGTTTTTCTTACATATTCCATCCTCATACGGTTGTCTTACATCAAAGTATTGCTTGTTTGTATCATGCATCAATGAGTTCTGAAGAGTGATTTTATTCTTTTGTGTTGTGGGTACAGCTTGACATGGCAAAGTCAAAATAGAGCAAGGAAAATAATATGGTAGGGAGTGTTGTTACTCGTCGGGTGAAACAGAAAAGGTTCTGCCGTCGAGATTATGCTGGTACTTATAGTGCGGTAGAAGGTCCAAGTCCACCGGCTAAATCTACAAACACAGTATCACCTGCTCCACCAGCAGCAGCATCCGCTTCAACTGTACCAGCATCTCCACCAGTTACTCGTTCGTTTGCTCCAGAACTGGCCAGTTCCCAAGCTGCCTTCACACCTAACACTACTTCCAAAGCACTGCTGACACAACAGGACTTGGCAACATCAGATGAACCTCATGAGCATCAACACCAAGACGGTACCTGACCGAGTCAAGTTGCAGTTGCATGATCCTTTATATGTACTCTCACAGTTTGATGTACACTAACACTTTCCATATTCGTTGTTGAACTAGCACCACGGCGCAAGAGGAAACAGACATCAGGGATAATGCTTGACAGATTAACAAAATCTAAAGGAGGAAGAATGGAGATCCATTTTGAGGCAGGTTTAAAAAGGCCACGTGATGCTACAGAGTCAGCCAAGTTAGTATCAGAGGCAGCCGTTGCCGTTAGGTGTCATGCACATATCCTCCCAACGTGGATCCAGTACACGAATGAGAAAGACAATACCCAGTTTAACACCTCACTTGACCATTTATCCGTAAGTAATGTTATTCATCGCAATTAGTAATATTGTCTTGCTCTGTTCCATACTTTCTAGCTTCCTCCTAATAATACTTACATTCTTTTTTCAACAGATGAGGTTCAAGTTGGATCTGAAAGATGATGCAACTAGACAAGCATGCACTCATGTTTTTCAGTCTGCTTTGCGACAATATCAGTACCACCTTAAAAAATCTCACTTTGAAGGCAAGGCTAACAATGAAATCGCCCAAACATCTCCAGTGGAATATATTACAGATGAAGACTGGACAGCCCTCGTTAAACACTGGTCTGATCCAAAGTATCAGGTAGGCTATATGTATTTGATCAGACCACATATTGAACTTGTATTTATGTATGTGCCTTACAAGTGTATCTTCTTCTAGTCTAACTGTTTGAAGAACAAAACCAACCGTTCTAAAGTGAAATTCCAACAGACCACAGGATCTCGTAGCTATATTGCACACTGTGAGGCTCTTGTAAATAGCTGCTACTTCCTTCTTTTTTTTGTGCCATATTATCGTATCTATATTGACTTGTTCCAAATACAGAGGAAATCCCATGCGGACCAAAAAGAACATGAACCGAATGCAGTGCAAATCTTCAAGGATTGCCACACCAGCAAGATGAAGGGCATGAGCACACCAGTTCAAGCCGCTGTTGTAAGTCCTTACTCCTCATGCCTTGAACCGATTGGTACTGTGATGTGTTCATTTAACTACTTGGTTTGCAGCCAATGTCAGTTACTCTGTTCACTTTTATTCACAGTTGTCTTAATGTATCATTTCACCTTACATGGATTAAAAGAGAGGAAGGATATTCTTTTGGTCTTGATCTATAATCTAGTTGTTATGTTCACGTGCGCACACAATGATAAAATAGCATGTTTGTTTTATATCTGTTTTCCCATGATATGAATGATGTCATACTATGTTCATCCTACTTTAAACCATGTCTCTTTATCCTTAGATGTCAACGAATGTGAGGAAATAGACAATACAGTAGGCATGCTACATGGACATATGTTCCGAAAGTGATTTTATTATGTAGTTGGCACTACAATACATGCTAATGTATTACAATAGTTCACCAAAATAAGTTATGTATAAACGTTTAACCTAATTTGTTTGTTTTTGTCTCATTAGTAACTTATCTGGTACACTAATATACAAGTTCAAACTTTCAGGAAGCTATGGAACAAATGATTGAACAGCCACAACCACCTGAAGGTGACGAGGCTACTACAGGCACAATGTCACCTCTTGCTGCACTGCGTCAGTATCTCTCCACTAACAGTGCAAAAAGCACCTTCCTGCGTAATTCTGGGTTGGTTGTCAAGGTAACCTCGTCCAAATCGCCTACTGAACAAAATCTTCCTGCTAGACAGAGTGATATATCTATGCTCTAGACACAAATCCAATCCCTAGTGGACGTTGTTTCGGAAACAAGAATAGTGGTTGAGAAATGTCGTCAAGATATGAATGGTTTTGAAACCAGACTATGAGACATTCGCTTCGTTGTTCAAGAGCAATGGCGGAAAAAAGGTGGAGATCGTGCTGCTCCATCAGATTCTACAGCCTGAAACATTAGCACTCAGGTCAAATGATATGTGCTTCTATACATCTGATGGTGCTTTTATCCGGAAGGACTGCAAAATTTATGCCAACAGGCCTTTTGTTGTATAGTTGGAATTTATTTTGTTGTGATACAACATTTATGATGCAGCCTCAGGCTGCAGTAATTACGACGCTATTTTTGTATAGTGTAGGTTTATCTTAGTAATGTATTCGACCTAAAGCTTCATAGGAGCCCAACATGCCAACATTCGTCGGGCCCATTCCAATTGGGCTAAAAACGATTATGTGCCGAAATTGGCATGTAGCCCACTAAAAATAGCTGGGCCTAAATCGGCATAAGCTTTCATATTTTTCTGGTAGGCCTGTGCCCATAGTGGGCCTTTAACGGGTCTAAGCATAATTTGGGCCCTCAGTAAAAATAGGCCATTTACAGGTGTAAATATCTCGAGCCCATAAAATACATGGGCCTTTAATAGACCGAAAGTGAGATTGGGCCCTGATTATGCTAAATAACCCACTGGACTTTAACAGGCCAAAATTTGGACGGGCCGTAAATGCGCCAACCTAATATACGGGCCTTTAACAGGTCGAAACTTCGGTCGGGCTAGATTATCGTCATTTTTATATGGGCCGTTAATGGGCCCGATATGATGTTGGGCCACATATGGCCCATGGTTTAGGTCCGGTGTTAAGAGGCCGAAAATGACAACAAGCCAAAAGTGGCCCAAAGCTATAGTGGGCCTCTAAGAGGCCGAATGTCAGACATGGTAGAATATGACCCAAATCCTTCACGATCGTTTATGGGCCGAAAGTTTTGATGGCCTGTAAATGGGCCCAAATGAAGCCGGACCTTTAACAGGCCGGAAATACACCGGGCCGTAATTCGGCCCAATTACTTAGCGGACTGTTAACAGGCCAGAAGTGACCATGGGCCGTGTTGATGACAAGTTTAGGACAGGCCGTTGACGGGCCGATTTGACAGAGAATGTTAGGCCTTTAGCTGGGCCGGCCCATTATGGTCGGCAGAATCTAGTGGGCCTTTAGATGGGCCGGCCCATTGTGGTCCGCAAAATCTTGTGGGCCTTTAGCTGGGCCGGCCCATTATGGTCTGCAAAATCATGTGGGCCTTTAGCTGGGCCGGCCCATTATGGTCTGCTAAATTTTTTGGGCCTTTAGCTGGGCCGGCCCATTATGGTCCGCTAAATCTTATGGGCCTTCGGTTGGGCCGGTCCATTTAATCTTTGTGGGCCACTTTTGGGCCAGTCCATGTGTCAACATATCATAGGCCCATCTCGACCATTGGATGAGTGACACCTGTGCCAACGCGGAGCTGACGCGTGGATCCGTCAGCCAATGAGAATTTTACACGTGGAAAATCGGCATTGGTCATGGCTGTTAACGGGTTATCGGATCCAAAATCCGACCCGATAGCTTAACGGTGTTCCGTTACGGTGGATGCCACGTGTCGGTCACCCTTGATGAAATCACTTCTGTGACGCGCGATTTATCGTCATGGAAGTGGACACTTCCGTGATGATAATTTTGGCAATGTCATGGAAAACTTCTACGACAGCACAGGTATGACTATCTTGATTCTGTCATAAATTTGTCATGGATGTACATGCATGGTAGAAAATGCGACCTACTGTGACAAACACGTATCATCACGGAAGTGTATTTTTTTGTAGTGTAACCGTTAGCCATAGTACTAGAAGTAATAGTTGGCGAGACAACTTCATGAAGACACACTGATGGATATCATGATGATGGAGGTCATGGTGTCATGCCGGTGACAATGATGATCATGGCGCCCCGAAGATGGAGATCAAAAGGAGCAAAATGATATTGGCTATATCATGTCACTATTTGATTGCATGTGATGTTTATCATGTTTTACATATTATTTGCTTAGAACGACGGTAGCATAAATAAGATGATCCCTCGCAATAATTTCAAGAAAGTGTTCCCCCTAGCTGTGCACCATTGCTAAGGTCCATTGTTCCGAAGAACCACGTGATGATCGGGTGTGATAGGTTCTAACATTCGCATACAACGGGTATAAGCCAGATTTACACACGCAATACACTTAGGTTGACTTGACGAGCCTAGCATGTACAGACATGGCCTCAGAACACGAAAGACCGAAAGGTCGAACATGAGTCGTATAGAAGATACGATCAACATGAAAATGTTCACCGATGATGACTAGTCCGTCTCACGTGATGATCGGACACGGCCTAGTTGACTCGGATCATGTATCACTTAGATGACTAGAGGGATGTCTATCTGAGTGGGAGTTCATTATATAATTTGATTAGATGAACTTAATTATCATGAACATAGTCTAAAATTCTTTGCAATATGTCTTGTAGATCAAATGGCCCATGCTAATGTTGCCCCCAACTTCAACGTGTTCCTAGAGAAAACCAAGCTGAAAGACGATGGCAGCAACTACACGGTCTGGGTCCGTAACCTAAGGATTATCCTCATAGATTCCAGGAAAGCATATGTCCTTGATGCACCACTAGGTGAAGCACCTATTTTCCCAGCAGAACAAGACGTTATGAACGCTTGGCAGACACGTAGTGATGATTACTCCCTGGTTCAGTGCGGCATGCTTTACAGCTTAGAACCGAGGCTCCAAAAGCGTTTTGAGCAACACGGAGCATATGAGATGTTCCAAGAGCTGAAAATGGTTTTCCAAGCTCATGCCCGGGTCGAGAGATATGAAGTCTCCGACAAGTTCTACAGTTGTAAGATGGAGGAGAATAGTTCCGTCAGCGAGCACATACTCAAAATGTCTGGGTTGCACAACCGCTTGTCTCAGCTGGGAGTTAATCTCCCGGATGATGCGGTCATTGACAGAATCCTTCAGTCGCTCCCACCTAGCTACAAGAGCTTTGTGATGAACTTCAATATGCAGGGGATGGAAAAGACCATTCCTGAGGTATATTCAATGCTGAAATCAGCGGAGGTGGAAATCAAAAAGGAACATCAAGTGTTGATGGTGAATAAAACCACTAAGTTCAAGAAAGGCAAGGGTAAAAAGAACTTCAAGAAGGACGGCAAGGGAGTTGCCACGCCCGGTAAGAAAGCTGCCGGGAAGAAGCCAAAGAATGCACCCAAGCCTGAGACTAAGTGCTTTTATTGCAAGGGAAACGGTCACTGGAAGCGGAACTGCCCCAAGTACTTAGCGGATAAGAAGGCCGACAATGCCAAAGGTATATGTGATATACATGTTATTGATGTGTACCTAACCAGCGCTCGTAGTAGCTCCTGGGTATTTGATACCGGTGTAGTTGCTCATATTTGTAACTCAAAACAGGAACTGCGGAATAAACGGAGACTGGCGAAGGACGAGGTGACGATGCGCATCGGGAATGGTTCCAAGGTCGATGTGATCGTCGTCGGCACGCTACCTCTACATTTACCTACGGGATTAGTTTTAAACCTCAATAGTTGTTATTTAGTACCGGCTTTGAGCATGAACATTGTATCTGGATCTCGTTTAATGCGAGATGGCTACTCATTTAAATCTGAGAATAATGGTTGTTCTATTTATATGACAGACATGTTTTATGGTCATGCCCCGCTGGTCAATGGTTTTTTCTTATTTAATCTCGAATGTGATGTTACACATATTCATAGTGTGAATGCCAAAAGATGTAAGGTTGGTAATGATAGTCCCACATACTTGTGGCACTGCCGCCTTGGTCACATTGGTGTCAAACGCATGAAGAAACTCCATGCAGATGGACTTTTGGAGTCTCTTGATTATGAATCATTTGACACGTGCGAACCATGCCTCATGGGCAAAATGACCAAGACTCCGTTCTCCGGAGCAATGGAGCGAGAAACCAACTTATTGGAAATCATACATACTAATGTGTGCAGTCCAATGAGTGTTGAGGCTCGCGGTGGCTATCGTTGTGTTCTCACCCTCACTGATGACTTGAGTAGATATGGGTATGTCTACTTAATGAAACACAAGTCTGAGACCTTTGAAAAGTTCAAGGAATTTCAGAGTGAGGTTGAGAATTAACGTGACAGGAAAATCAAGTTCTTACGATCAGATCGTGGGGGAGAATATTTAAGTCACGAATTTGGCATGCACTTAAGGAAATGCGGAATTGTTTCACAACTCACGCCGCCTGGAACACCTCAGCGTAATGGTGTGTCCGAACGTCATAATCGCACTCTATTGGATATGGTACGATGTATGATGTCTCTTACCGATCTACCGCTGTCATTTTGGGCTTATGCTATAGAGATTGCCGCATTCACTTTAAATAGGGCTCCATCGAAATATGTTGAGACGACACCGTATGAATTGTGGTTTGGTAAGAAACCTAAGATGTCGTTTCTGAAAGTTTGGGGATGCGATGCTTATGTCAAGAAACTTCAACCTGAAAAGCTCGAACCAAATCGGAAAAATGCGTCTTCATAGGATACCCTAAAGAAACTATTGGGTATACCTTCTACCTCAGATCCAAAGGCAAGATATTTGTTGCCAAGAATGGATCCTTTCTAGAGAAAGAGTTTCTCTCGAAAGAAGTAAGTGGGAGGAAAGTAGAACTTGATGAAGTATTGCCTCTTGAACCGGAGAGTGGCGCAACTCAAGCAAATGTTCCTAAGGTGCCTGCACCGACTAGAGAGGAAGTTAATTATGATGATCATGAAACTTCAGATCAAGTTGCTACTGAACTTCATAGGTCCACACGGACACATTCCTCACCAAAGTGGTACGGCAACCCTGTCCTGGAAATCATGTTGTTAGACAATGGTGAACCTTCGAAATATGAAGAAGCGACGGCGGGCCCAAATTCCGACAAATGGCTGGAAGCCATGAAATCCGAGATAGGTTCCATGTATGAAAACGAAGTATGGACTTTGATTGACTTGCCCGATGACCGGTGAGCCATAGAAAATAAATGGATCTTTAAGAAGAAGACACACGCGGATGGTAATGTGACCATCTATAAGGCTCGGCTTGTCGCTAAGGGTTATCGACAAGTTCAAGGGGTTGACTACGATGAGACTTTCTCACCCGTAGCGAAGCTGAAGTCCGTCCGAATCATGTTAGCAATTGTCGCATTCTATGATTATGAGATATGGCAAATGGACGTCAAAACAACATTCCTTAATGGTTTCCTTAAGGAAGAATTGTATATGATGCAGCCGGAAGGTTTTGTCGATCCTAAGAATGCTGACAAGGTGTGCAAGCTCCAACGCTCAATCTATGGGCTGGTCCAAGCCTCTCAGAGTTGGAACATTCGATTTGATGAGATGATCAAAGCGTTTGGGTTTACGCAGACTTATGGAGAAGCCTGTGTTTACAAATAAGTGAGTGGGATCTCTGTAGCATTTCTCATATTATATGTGGATGACATACTATTGATGGGAAATGATATAGAATTCTTGGAAAGCATAAAGGCCTACTTGAACAAGTGTTTTTCAATGAAGGACCTTGGAGAAGTTGCTTATATATTAGGCATCAAGATCCATAGAGATAGATCGAGACGCCTCATTGGTCTTTCACAAAGTACGTACCTTGACAAGATATTGAAGAAGTTCAATATGGATCAGTCCAAGAAGGGGTTCTTACCTGTATTGCAAGGTATGAGATTGAGCATAGCTCAATGCCCGACCATGGCAGAAGATAGAGAAAAGATGAGTGTCGTCCCTATGCCTCGGCCATCGGGTCTATTATGTATGCCATGCTATGTACCAGACCTGATGTAAACCTTGCCGTGAGTTTGGTAGGAAGGTACCAAAGTAATCCCGGCATGGAACACTGGACAGCGTCAAGAATATCCTGAAGTACCTGAAAAGGACTAAGGATATGTTTCTCGTCTATGGAGGTGACGAAGAGCTCATCGTAAAGGGTTACGTCAATGCTAGCTTTGACACAGATCTGGATGACTCTAAGTCACAAACCGGATGCGTGTATATTTTGAATGGTGGGGCAGTCAGCTGGTGTAGTTGCAAGCAAAGCGTCGTGGCGGGATCTACATGTGAAGCGGAGTACATGGCAGCCTCAGAGGCAGCACAAGAAGCAATCTGGATGAAGGAGTTCATTACCGACCTAGGAGTTATTCCCAAAGCATCGGGCCTGATGACTCTCTTCTGTGACAACTCTGGAGCTATTGCCCTTGCCAAGGAGCCCAGGTTTCACAGGAAGACCAGGCATATCAAGCGTCGCTTCAACTCCATTCGTGAAAATGTTCAAAATGGAGACATAGATATTTGTAAAGTGCATACGGACCTGAATGTCGCAGATCCATTGACTAAACCTCTTCCTCGAGCAAAACATGATCAACACCAGAACTCTATGGGTGTTCGATTCATCACAATGTAACTAGATTATTGACTCTAGTGCAAGTGGGAGACTATTGGAAATATGCCCTAGAGGCAATAATAAAATGGTTATTATTATATTTCCTTGTTCATGATAATTTTCTATTGTTCATGCTATAATTGTGTTATCCGGAAATCGTAATACATGTGTGAATACATAGACCACAACATGTCCCTAATGAGGCTCTAGTTGACTAGCTCGTTGATCAATAGATGGTTACAGTTTCCTAACCATGGACATTGGATGTCATTGATAACGGGATCACATCATTAGGAGAATGATGTGATGGACAAGACCCAATTCTAAGCATAGCACAAGATCGTGTAGTTCGTATGCTAAAGCTTTTCTAATGTCAAGTATCTTTTCCTTAGACCATGATATTGTGCAACTCCCGGATACTGTAGGAATGCTTTGGGTGTGCCAAACGTCACAACGTAACTGGGTGACTATAAAGGTGCACTACGGGTATATCTGAAAGTGTCTGTTGGGTTGGCACGAATCGAGACTGGGATTTGTCACTCCGTATGATGGAGAGGTATCTCTGGGCCCACTCGGTAAGACATCATCGTAATGAGCTCAATGTGACTAAGGGTTGGTCACGGGATGACGTGTTACGCAATGAGTAAAGTGACTTGCCGGTAACGAGATTGAACGAGGTATTGGGATACCGACGATCGAATCTTGGGCAAGTAACGTACCGATTGACAAAGGGAATTGTATACGAGATTGCTTGAATCCTCGACATCGTGGTTCATCCGATAAGATCATCGTGGAACATGTGGGAGCCAACATGGGTATCCAGATCCCGCTGTTGGTTATTGGCCGGAGAGTTGTCTCGGTCATGTCTGCATGGTTCCCGAACCCGTAGGGTCTACACACTTAAGGTTAGATGACGCTAGGGTTATTAGGAAGATTTGTATGTGATTACCGAATGTTGTTCGGAGTCCTGGATGAGATCCCGGATGTCACGAGGAGTTCCGGAATAGTACGAAGGTGAAGATTTATATATGGGAAGTCATCATGCGGTCACCGGAAATATTCGGGGGTATACCGGTATTGTACCGGGACCACCGGAGGGGTTCCGGGGGTCCACCGGGAAGGGTCCACCTGCCCCGGAGGGCCTTATGGGTTGTAGGTGGAAGGGAACCAGCCCCTAGTGGGCTGGGCGCCATTCCCCCCAAGGGCCCATGCGCCTAGGGTTTTGGGGGAACCCTAAAGGGGGGCGCCCCCTTGCTTGGGGGGCAAGCCCCCTCCCCCTTGGTCGCCGCCCCCATCTAGATCTCATCTAGAGGGGCCGGCCCCTTCCCCCTTCTCCCTATAAATAGAGGGGCGAGGGGAGGACTGCAACACCACACCCAAGGCGCAGCCCCTCCCCTTCCCAACACCTCTCCTCCGCGTGAGCTTGATGAAGCCCTGCCGGAGAACTACCACTCCATCACCACCACGCCGTCGTGCTGCTGTTGGAGCCTTCTTCCTCAACCTCTCCCTCCTCCTTGCTGGATCAAGGCGCAGGAGACGTCACCGGGCTGCACGTGTGTTGAACGCGGAGGCACCGTTGTTCGATGCTTAGATCGGATTCAGCCACGATCTGAATCGCTATGTGTACGACTCCTCCAACCGCGTTCTTGCAACGCTTCTGACTCACGATCTTCAAGGGTATGAAGATGCACTACCCTCTCGTTGCTAGTTACTCCATAGATTGATCTTGGTGATGCGTAGAATTTTTTTAATTTCTGCAACGATCCCCAACAGGTTGAATTGACAACTCAGCTGCTAATACCTTCAAATATTATTTGGCTCCCCTTGTGTCGAATGTATAAATTTGGGTTGAATACTCTACCCTCGAAAACTATTGCGATCCCTTATACTTGTGGGTTATCAAGACCTTTTTCTAGCGTCGCTGCCGGGGAGCATAGCTATATTTGTTGAGTCACTTGGTATTATTGTCAATTTATCACTATGAAGAATCTGAAGGATGCAAAGTCTAAGATTTTTCCCTCAAAGACGAGGGGACGTGAGGGAGTCCTGGATTAGGGGGTCTCCGGACAGCCGGACTATATCCTTTGGCCGGACTGTTGGACTATGAAGATACAAGATTGAAGACTTCGTCTCGTGTCCTGATGGGACTCTACTTGGCGTGGAAGGCAAGCTAGGAAATACAAATATGGATATCCCCTCCTTTGTAACCGACCTTGTGTAACCCTAACACTCTCCGGTGTCTATATAAACCGAAGGGTTTTAGTCCGTAGGACAACAATCACAACATACAATCATACCATAGGCTAGCTTCTAGGGTTTAGCCTCTCTGATCTCGTGGTAGATCTACTCTTGTACTACCCATATCATCAATATTAATCGAGCAGGACGTAGGGTTTTTCCTCCATAAAGAGGGCCCGAACCTGGGTAAAACATCGTGTCCCCTGCCTCCTGTTACCATCCGGCCTAGACGCACAGTTCGGGACCCCCTACCCAAGATCCGCCGGTTTTGACACCGACATTGGTGCTTTCATTGAGAGTTCCTCTGTGTCGTCGCTATTTGGCTCGATGGCTCCTACTATCATCGATAGCGATGCGGTCCAGGGTGAGACTTTTCTCCCCGGACAGATCTTCGTATTCGGCGGCTTTGCACTGCGGGCTAATTCGCTTGGCCATCTGGAGCAGATTGAAAGCTACGCCCCTAGCCGTCAGGTCAGATTTGGAAGTTTGAACTACACGGCCGACATCCGCGGAGACTTGATCTTCGACGGATTCGAGCCACAGCCGGGCGCGCCGCACTTTCGCGATGGGTATAAACTAGCTCTGCTGCCGAACAGTACCCCAGAAGCCGCGCCCGCATCAGCTCCGACCCTTAGCTCGGAGCCAACTATGCCAATCGAGGACGAGTGGTTAGACACCGCCTCAGGGGCTGCAGTCTCAACGGTGGTCGAGCCGAACACCAGCATAACCCTCTGCGCAGCCCATGACTCCAAGGTGCCAGACTCTTTTTCTGACTCCGAACCGCCCGCGCCCTTGCCAATCGAATCCTATTGGGCGCCGATCATGGAATTCACTGCCGGAGATATCTTTCAGCACTAGACCTTCGGCGACATCCTGAATTCACTAAAGTCTCTCTCTTTGTTAAGAGAGCCCTAGCCGGACTATGGCCAACAGGATTGGGATGCGGACAACGAAGAAATTCGACGCCCACCCACCAGCCACTTCGTAGCCACTGTCGATGATTTAACCGACATGCTCGACTCCGACTCTGAAGACATCGACGGTATGGACGACGATGTAGAAGACGAACATGAACCAGCGCCTATAGGGCACTGGAAAGCCACCTCGTCATATGACATATACATGGTGGATACACCCAATGAAGGCAAATGGCGACGGGATAGCGGAGGATGACCCCTCCAAGAAGCAACCCAAGCGCCGACGTCAGCGGTGCCGCTCTAAGTCCCGCCAAAGAAAAAGTGGTGATACCGGCACAAGAGATAATAACACTCCGGATAGCGCCGAAGACAACAACAATCCCCTCCAGCAAGATTTAGAGCAGGAGGATGAAGGAGCCAGCTCTCCTGAGAGAGCGGCAGACGGAGAGGAGGAGGATGACAATTACATGCTCCCCTCCAAAGATGAGGCAAGCCTCGACGACGGTGAATTCGCCGTACCAGAGGATCCCGTTGAACAAGAGAGCTTCAAGCGCCGGCTTATGGCCACGGCAAATAGCCTGAAGAAAAAGCAGCAGCAGCTTCAAGCTGATCAAGATCTGCTAGCTGACAGATGGACTGAAGTCCTCGCGGCCGAGGAATATAAACTCGAGCGCCCCTCCAAGAACCACCCAAAGTGCAAGTTACTACCCCGACTGGAGGAAGAAGCGTATGATACGGCTGAGCGGCCACCTCGTGGCTGCGATAGAGAGGCATTCCAGCCAAAAGCTCAGCCTCCACCCCGACGCCATTCAAATAAAAAGGCATGGGGAGATACACCAGACCTGCGAGACATATTGGAGGACAAAGCAAAGCATGCAAGATCGATTTACGGATCATGACGGTGCACCACTCTGCGAGACGATAAACGTCACGCCGGATACAGTAAAAGCAAATCTGGCCAAGCCGAACACAGCGGGCAAGACCCATTCAAGCTGCGTCGCGATATAGCCCAATACAGAGGTGCCGCACACCCCTTATGCTTCACAGACGAAGTAATGGAACATCAATTCCCAGAAGGTTTCAAACCTGTAATTATTGAATCATACGACGGCACAACAGATCCCGCAGTATGGATTGAGGACTTCCTCCTCCACATCCACATGGCCCGCGGTGATGACTTACACGCCATCAAATACCTCCCACTAAAGCTCAAAGGACCAGCGCGGCATTAGCTTAACAGCTTGCCAGCGGACTCCATTAGCTGTTGGGAAGATCTGGAAGCCGCATTCCTCGACAACTTTCAGGGCACCTATGTGCGACCACCAGACACCGATGACTTGAGCCGCATAATTCAGCAGCCAGAAGAGTCGGCCAGGCAATTCTGGACTCGGTTTCTTACAAAGAAAAATCAAATCGTCGACTGTCCGGATGCGGAGGCCTTAGCGGCTTTCAAGCACAACATCCGAGACGAGTGGCTAGCCCGGCACCTTGGTCAGGAAAAGCCGAAATCTATGGCAGCTCTCACGACGCTCATGACCCGCTTTTGTGCGGGAGAAGACAGCTGGCTGGCTCGCAGTAATAACATATCAAAGAACCATGGTACCTTAGATACCAAGGACGGCAATAGCAGGTCACGTCGCAACAAACATAAGCGCCGCATTAACAGCGAAAATACTAAGGATACGGCAGTCAATGCCGGATTCAAAGGCTCTAAGCCCGGTCAGCGGAAAAAGCCATTCAAACAAAGTACGCCGGGTCCGTCCAGCTTGGACCGTATACTCGATCGCTCGTGTCAAATACATGGCACCCCAGACAAGCCAGCCAATCACACTAACAGGGATTGTTGGGTGTTCAAGCAGGCCTGCAAGTTAATTGCTGAAAACAAGGACAAGGGGCCGCATAGCGATGACGAGGAGGAGCCCCCGCAGCCGCACACTGGAGGACAGAAGAGGTTTCCCTCGCAAGTGCGGACGGTGAATATGATATACGCAACCCACATCCCCAAGATGGAGCAGAAGGGTGCGCTCAGGGACGTATATGCGCTGGAGCCAGTCACCCCAAAATTCAACCCTTGGTCCTCCTCTCCGATCACCTTCGATCGCAGGGATCATCCCACTAGTATCCGTCATGGCGGATTCGCTGCACTGGTCCTAGACCCAATCATTGACGGATTTCACCTCACTCGAGTCCTTATGGATGGCGGCAGCAGCCTGAACCTGCTTTATCAGGACACAGTGTGCAAAATGGGTATAGACCCCTCAAGGATCAAACCCACAAAAACGACCTTTAAGGGCGTCATTCCAGGTGTAGAGGCCCATTGCACAGGCTCAATTACACTGGAAGTGGTCTTCGGATCCCCGGATAACTTCCGAAGCGAAGAGTTAATCTTCGATATAGTCCCGTTCCGCAGTGGTTATCACGCGCTGCTCGGGCGAACCACATTTGCTAGATTCAATGCGATACCGCATTATGCATACCTCAAGCTCAAGATGCCAGGACCTCGCGGAGTTATTACAGTCAATGGAAACACATAGCGCTCTCTCCGAACAGAGGAGCACACCGCGGCCCTTGCAGCAGAAGCGCAAAACAGCCTTTCAAGGCAATCCACCAGTTCGGCATTTCAAAACCCGGACACCTTCAAGCGCGCTCGGAGCAACCGGCAAATAGATCGCCTGGCGCAATCTGAGCTCGCGTAGCAATGCGGCCCCCACCCCAGTCCCAGCCAAACGGCGAAACTCGTGCCGCGCATACATAATTACGCATTAAAAATACCATGGGCACAGGTGGGGAGGGGGGCACAACTGCGGCACGCCCCAAGACGCGGCTTAAACCGCACTAGGGGTTTCCCGTTTGGTTATTTTTCTTTTTTTCAGGACCTTAACCTCTGGAAACACTGTCCGGCAGCACTATTGCCGAACACATGTGCAGCAACCAAGGAGGCAGACAACTATGTCATACCACGGAATTCCCAGGTTGATTACAGTAACGAGCGAAATATTCGATTTAATATCATTCCTCAGCTTGCCCTTGGAAGGGACATAGTCCTACTCTTTGCTTATCGCACTATATGTATCACTTTGCTTTAACGCAATTTTTTAATAATCAATGCATGACATTATGACTATTATTGCATTCTTGTTATATATATGTGTGTGTGTGTGTTCATTAACGACGCCTTGCAACCGTACATGTTGGTACGGCCAATACACCAGGGGCTTACGTACCCCACAATATGGTGTGAAAAGTCCGAACACTTTCACAAGTGCGCACCCCGAACTTATAGCATTATATGCATCAGCTCTGAATCATGTCTTTGGTCAAATGTTGGGTTTGCCCAGCTCCTATGTTTTGGTACCTTACATTCTGCTCTATCGGCTAAGGTAGCGCTAGGAGAACGACTGCGATTGTGCCCCGGTTCTGCCGGGCTTAGCACCTCAGTAGAGAAAGCTAAAACTGACTGTCATGATAAGGCGAGAGACTGGTCGGTGTTCGGCGAGGTTTTTCGAGTCCCTAAAGACTTATGCCGCTTAGGGCGAGGGGCCGGCCCTGTCCGGCTTACAGGCGTGTATCGCGCCCCGAATTCGGCCTTCCGAATACCAGGGGCTTCGCCGAAATTTAAAATTATAGAATTCTATGGCTAAGTGAGAGTGATAAAGCATTATTAGTCCGGTTGCCTTATTCGTTGTGCTGAGCACCTCCCTCGAAGGACCCAAATATGGGAATAAGAGTGCTCAGGTTTATCCCGAACACCCCAGCACTCGTGGCATGGGGGCAGAAGCCGAGGACTAGCCATCTCTCAGATTGGATAAATAGCCAAACAGAAGGTAATATTTTAAATTCAAACAAGCGTTGCATAGCGCATATGAAACAGGTTTTCATAAATGCAGGATAAAACGAGAAAGTCTCATTCAAATATTACATCTCTTGAACATTCATCCGCGATAAGACGGGCACCCGGCAGAACACCCTTCTAGTACATCTCGGGGTGGCGGTGCTCCTTTCCCTCTGGCGGCCCCTCCTTGATTAGCTTCACGGCGTCTAGCTTGACCCACTGCAATTTCACACGGGCGAAAGCCCGGTGCGCACCTTCAATGCAGACAGATTGCTTGACGACCTCCAGCCGTGGGCAGGCATCCACAAGCCGCCTCACCAGGCCGAAGAAGCTGTTCGGAAGGGCGTCGCTAGGCCATAGCCGGACTATAAAGCTCTTCATGGCCCGATCAGCTGCCTTATGTAGCTCGACCATCTGTTTCAGCTGGTCGCTCATTGGCACCGGGTGCTCGGCCTCAGCATACTGAGACTAGAATAGCTTCTCCATTGAGCTTCCATCCTTGGCCTGGTAAAATTGTGCGGCATCGGACACACTGCGGGGCAAATCTGCGACTGCTCCTGAAGAGCTCCGGATCTGGGCAAGTAATTGGTAATTTACTTTTACATGCTTGCTTTGCATATTGAAAGCCTTACCCGCCGCTATCTTCTTCATCGCGTCAATCTCTTGGAGGGCCTTTTGGGCTTCGGCCTTGGCACTTTTTACACTCTCGAGGGCTGCGGCAAGCTCAGACTCCCACATCTTTGAGTCAAGCTCCAATGCCTCGTGCTTCGCCACGAGAGCCTGGACCTCTTGCTGCACCTTGCCCACCCGAGCCTCATGCTTCTCTCGCTCGGTGCGCTCCTTGGCCGCTTTATCTTCGTCCTTCGTTAGCGCTTGCTTCAGGGTCGCCACCTCGGTCGTGGCCCCTGGGAAACATACGATGATCCTGTCATCTTGCAATCGCGTCCTCTTTTATATATACATATCTATAGACAGTGTATTACTTACCCTTGTTCTCCTCGAGCTGCCTCTTGGCAAGGCCGAGCTCTTTCCTGGACCCCTCGAGGTCCTGCTTCAGTACGGCGACCTCCGCAGTCAGTGCGGCGGACGCCAGCAGCGAAGCCTGCATATGCATATTGACACAATTATTTTAGACTCTTGCGATATTATTTGATCCTCTATTCGGCTTTTCTTTGTGAACACCGAACAAAGCATCAGGGGCTACTGTCTATGCGGTAATATTTCTACTACATTTTAAAACACTTACCTCAAAGCCTGTTAGAAGGCTAGCACATGCTTCAGTCAATCCGCTCTTGGCGGACTGAACCTTCTGGATCACCGCACTCATGATAGTGCGGTGCTCCTCGTCGATGGAAGCGCTACGAAGCGTTTCCAGCAGATTGTCCGGTGCCTCTGGATGGACAGAGGTCACCGGCACAGGCGTCTTACCCCTCTTAGAAGGAGGCCGCCTGCCCGAGCCAGGAACCGCTGGAGGGTCCGACGTGGTGTTCGGCTGAGGGCCGAACTCGGAGCTCTCGGGGGCCCCGTCCCCGCGGCTCCCGGAGTCCGGAAGGTCGCCTTGAGGCGCCTCCAGGACTGTCTCCCCTCGATCCAGTGCCTCTTGAGATAGCACCTCGGCGTCGTCAGCAGGATGAGGGGAGGTGGTGGTCGGGACTGGATCGATATGCATGTCCGACAAGCCCAAGGAGCCGTCCGACGATACATCAATACTGGCTCAAGGCGGCCTGCATAATTGTGTTCGGTGTTAGGAAAGCAGTGCGACAAAGGAATCCTATGGGTTACTCTGGTATCCGAATACTTACGATCTCCCCGGGGGCTTGGCCCTGGGCAACCACTCGTCTTTGCCTTCGTCGGCGGCGGTGGAGCTGTCCGGAAGGAGAGTCCTTCCCTTCTTGGACCCTTCGCCCCTCCCAGTTGGGGCGGCCTTCCTTTTCCTGTCTCCCCCAGTCGGTGGGGGAGCATCTTATTCTTCTTCCTCGTCTTCGGGGGAAGAGTGCGCCGCAGAGTCATCGGACGGTGAGTCCGACGACGCCTGGCACCGGGAACTCTTTGGGGTTCCCTTGGCCTTCTTGGTCTTCTCCGGCACCGTATAAGGGGCCGGAGTCAACATCTTCGCCAGAAGAGCGTCTGCGGGGCCTTCGGGCAAAGGAGCCGGACAGTCGATCTGTCCGGCCATCTTCTGCCAGTCCTGTCAAAGGTACGGGAGTTTAGATCCCGCATAGAGTCAATCTATAAAAAAACAAGTAAACGTAAAGCAGCTTACCGCACTGGCTTGGCGCTTCACGCTGAATCCGCGATCCTTAGTAATAGGCGGGGGGACCTCGGCACTCTTGAACAGCACCCTCCAGGCATCTTCATGAGTCGTGTCGAAGAGCCTGTTTAGAGTTCGGTGCTGCGCCGGGTCGAACTCCCACAAGTTGAACTCCCGTTGTTGGCACGGGAGGATCCGGCGGATGAGCATAACTTGGACTATGTTGACAAGCTTGAGCTTCTTGTTCACCATGTTTTGAATACATGTTTGGAGTCCGGTCAGCTCTTCCGAACTACCCCAGGACAGGCCCTTCTCTTTCCAGGAGGTGAGCCTCGTGGGGATGCCAGATCGGAACTCGGGGGCCGCTGCCCATACAGGGTCGCGCGGCTCGGTGATGTAGAACCACCCCGATTGCCACCCCTTTATGGTTTCCACAAAGGAGCCCTCGAGCCATGTTACGTTGGGCATCTTGCCCACCATGGCGCCTCCGCACTCCGCCTGGCGGCCGCCCACCACCTTCGGCTTGACATTGAAGGTCTTCAGCCATAAGTCGAAGTGGGGCTTAATGCGGAGGAAGGCCTCGCACACGACGATAAACGCCGAGATGTTGAGGATGAAGTTTGGGGCCAGATCGTGGAAATCCAGGCCGTAATAGAACATGAGACCCCGGGCGAATGGATGGAGAGGGAATCCCAGTCCACGGAGGAAATGGGTGAGGAATAATACCCTCTCGTGGGGCCTGGGGTGGGGATGAGCTGCCCCTCATCTGGGAGCCAGTGCGCGATGTCGTCGGGTAGGTATACGGCTCTCCTCAGTTTCTTGATGTCTCCCTCCGTGATGGAGGAGACCATCCACCTGCCTCCCGCTCCAGACATGGTTGGAGAAGGTTGAGGTGGGAAGTGTGGACTTGGGCGCTAGAGCTCGAGTGTGCGAAAATGGATGAGCAAAGGAGGAAGAAGGCGTGGATAGAAAGGTGAATCCTTATCCCTTTATATGGGCGGACGAAGCTAAGCATCCCCACTTGCCTGGTAAAACTCGCTTATCCCCCAAGCGCCATAATTGATGGCGCGGTTGGGTTACCCACGCCCGTATTGATGAGAATCACGTAATAAGGGGACACGATCTCTGCTTTGACAAGACATGCCGAAAAACTGCCTCGCGTTATGTGCGGGGTTGGTTAAAGGAAATGGTTCGAATAATCACCGGGCCATGACATAACATCATGCTGCCAAAACAAGCCAGCAAATTAGATCTGCAAAAATATTATTCTCTCTACGGTGGAATGTGGAACTTATTTTGCAGGGTCGGACACTATCCTCGTATTCAAATTCTTCTGTGATGTATTCGGAGAAGGAACCCGCCTTGCAATGCCGAAGACAATACTGCGCGCTGGACTCATCGTCATTGAAGCCTGGTTTAGGGGCTACTGAGGGAGTCTTGGATTAGGGGGTCTCCGGATAGCCGGACTATATCCTTTGGCCGGACTGTTGGACTATGAAGATACAAGATTGAAGACTTCGTCTCGTGTCCGGATGGGACTCTACTTGGCGTGCAAGGCAAGCTAGGCAATACGAATATGGATATCTCCTCCTTTGTAACCGACCTTGTGTAACCCTAACCCTCTCCGGTGTCTATATAAACCGAAGGGTTTTAGTCCATAGGACAACAATCACAACATACAATCATACCATAGGCTAGCTTCTAGGGTTTAGCCTCTCTGATCTCGTGGTAGATCTACTCTTGTACTACCCATATCATCAATATTAATCGAGCAGGACGTAGGGTTTTACCTCCATCAAGAGGGCCCGAACCTGGATAAAACATCGTGTCCCCTGCCTCCTGTTACCATCCGGCCTAGACGCACAGTTTGGGACCCCCTACCCGAGATCTGCCGGTTTTGACACCGACAGGAGGTAAGGAACTTCCATCCAGTTCCGCTTTAGGTTCACCTTCTGTTATAAGTAAACTTGCAATACCACCACATGCTATTAATTCTGATATGTCGTAAGTTATTGATGATGCTACTTCTGCTATGGATAATTCTTATGGTGATGCTAGAGTACCTTGCTTTATAATGATGATGTGCCACTTGGTGAATTTCTTGATAAACAAATTGCCAGAGTAATACAACATGATGTTGTTGAATCTGATGATGAGCTTGAAACTGAATCTCCTGAAACACCTGCTAGAACTAGCCTTCCTAGATATGAATTGCCTAAGGTACCGGAAGGTTATCTTATGATTGAGGAGACAAATAGAGATATTCTTGCTTGTAAGGATAGAGATGATCTAGAGAAATTACTATGCAAGTATAAAGAAAAATCTCTGAATGCTAGAATGAAATATGATCCTAAGTTTGCTACTTCACCGATCTTTATTGATGATAAGGATTATGAATTCTCTGTCGACCCAGAGTTAATTACTTTGGTTGAATCTAATCCTTTCCATGGTTATGAAATTGAAACTGTTGTGTCACATCGTACTAAGTTGAATGACATAGTCACCCTTTTTACTGATGATGAGAAAACTCTCTATTACTTTACTCTCAAATTATTTCCTTTCTCATTAAAGGGTGATGCTAAATCTTGGTACAATACTCTTGCTCCTGGTTGTGTGCGTAGTCCCCAGGATATGATTTATTACTTCTCTGAAAAATATTTCCCTGCTCATAAGAAACAAGCTCCCTTGCAGGAAATATTTAACTTTGTACAAACTAAAGAAGAGAGTCTCCCACAAGCTTGGGGGAGGCTTTACCAATTACTTAATGCTTTGCGTGATCATCCCCTTAAGAAAAATGAAATACTTGATATCTTCTATAATGGACTAACCGATGGTTCTAGGGATTTCCTAGATAGTTGTGCTGATTGTGTTTTCAGAGAATGAACTGTTGGTGAAGCAGAGGAATTATTGAATAATATATTGAAAAATATGATGATTGGACTCTTCCTGAACCACCGGCTAAACCCACTCCGAAGAAGAGGGGTATATTATATCTCATTCCTGAAGATATGCAAGAAGCAAAGAAATCTATGAAGGAAAAAGGTACTAAAGTTGAGGATGTTAAAAATTTACCTCCTATTGAAGAAATACATGGGCTTAATACACCACCACTGCCTAAGGTGGTAGAGGTAAATTCTCTAATGAAGTTCAATGATAATGACAATCCTCACAATATGCACCCTAGCCAATGCCTTTATAAGTTTGAAAATTACATTAGAAAACAAGATCACTTCAATGCAAATGTTATGAAACAATTGAAATACAATTCTGATATGATTGCTCGCTTGAGTGACTTAGAACTGTTGGAGATATGCCCTAGAGGCAATCATGTATGATGATACTTCCTATGTCTTTAAGAATAAAGATAGTCCTTGGACATTATCAATGATGTGTATTAGCAAGTACATGACTTGTTTGTGGGAGATGCATTGTATGATGAACGTCCTAAAAGGTCCCTAGTCAAAAGGACTGTGTGGACGCGTAGCCGACTAGACTATCATATGACACGATCGATGGCTTTGTCTCACTAGCCATGGAGCATTGGATGCTAACTGGATAATATGGACTCGGAAGGATCTGGTCGGATTCGACGTAGTCAGAACTGAGTTGAGATAAGGTCCGAGTCGGACAGACCCAACTATGAGATGCAACGATATGTCATCTGTCAATCTCTAGTACAACATATGTTCTATGTCCTAAGAACTGAGCTGGCGCATGTACTCGGGATGGTGACAGACTTGCTTTGGGCCAACCAAATGCCACTCTGTGACTGGGTAGTTACAAAGGTGGGTTTCGGGCTTGTCCAGACCCATGCTGCGAGACATGGTCGAGCAAGATGGGATTTGCCCCTCTGATCAGGAGATATATACTCTGGCTCCCTCGTGTGATCCGACCAAGATAAGCATGGCCATGCGATTAGGATTATGAGATAATCCGATTTGTGGTCGACATCACTGGAACGAGAAAGAGGTCGGGCTAGCACAAGGATGATGGACTCGGCTTGAGCCCGACAACATATATCGTGTGGCAAAGGGAACAGAAGTATGATGTACGGGTTCGCCTAACCAGCTTCATAGTCCGCTTGGTGTTCGGCATGCCTTGCTAGGGGCCACTACCAACTGTGCAGTTTGGAGGTGATCCAAACTATGACCAAGTCGGCTTGAACCTAAGGGGTCGCGCGCTTAAGGGAAGGAACCTATGAGGTCGGATCCGAGGACAATGGTCGGATGTGATCCGAGCTGTATTCGGATTGTGACCGAGTAGACTTACGGGCTTTAGGGTCCGTGCGAGGCCCAAGTGTTGAGCCCGCGACGGACGCCTATATAAAGTGGGGGTGCAGCACACTCATTAGATCGATCGCTTCAGCGCTGTCACTAGGGTTTGCATGTGTTGTGAATAGCCACCTCCACTCGACCGCCAACTGTGTGATCGGACCTAGCAGTCCGCTGCACTGTGTTCCTCCTGTATGCGCGGATACCGTTAGAGGCGGTGCACTTGCGCCGCTCCGGCGAACCTGTACGTGGGAACCGATGACCGACTGTTCGAGGGAGATCAGATGAGGAGGAGATGCGCTGCCCCAACTCTTCTTCCGCTGCACGGCACTTCGCTCTAGTGGTAACGATCCATGATCCATCTCCCGTAGCAAGTTCTTGGTTGTTCTGCGCGTAGGAAAATTTTAATTTGCAGTCGACGCACCCTAACGTAGAACCCAAAAAGAATCTCCAATGGTGTTAGAGTTGTTGGAAAACATGCTTCTATGGTTCAAACTCAGTTAGAACAAGTTCCTCAATCTCAAAGAGAATTGCTTGATGAAATGAATAATAATATACATGACTTTGCTGTTAGAGTTGTAACTAGAGGAGGTAAAATGACTCAGGAACCACTTTATGCTGAGGGACACCCAAAAAGAATTGATCATGATTCACAAAGGAACAACACCACTGCACCTAGTTCTTCTAAAATAAAAAGAAAAAGAAAATTGATAGGACTTTGCATGCTCCTAGTGAACATGAAATAGAAAAACCTCCTGACAATGATAATGAAGTTTCTATCTACGATGCTGAAACTCAGTCTGGTAATGAACATTCACCTAGTGATATTGAAAAAGATGATGATGATGTTCATGAAGACTCTCAACCTAATAATAATAAAGAACCCGAAAATGATGTTGAGATAGAACCACCTGTTGATTGATGTCTACTACACAACCTTCTTCTTGTAGACGTTGTTGGCCTCCAAGTGCAGAGGTTTGTAGGACAGTAGCAAATTTCCATCAAGTGGATGACCTAAGGTTTATCAATCCGTGGGAGGCGTAGGATGAAGATGGTCTCTCTCAAACAACCCTGCAACCAAATAACAAAGAGTCTCTTGTGTCCCCAACACACCCAATACAATGGTAAATTATATAGGTGCACTAGTTCGGCGAAGAGATGGTGATACAAGTGCAATATGGATAGTAGATAATGGTTTTTGTAATCTGAAAATATAAAAACAGCAAGGTAACTAATGATAAAAGTGAGCACAAACGGTATTGCAATACTAGGAAACAAGGCCTATGGTTCATACTTTCACTAGTGCAAGTTCTCTCAACAATAATAACATAATTGGATCATATAAATATCCCTCAACATGCAACAAAGAGTCACTCCAAAGTCACTAATAGCAGAGAACGAATGAAGAGATTATTGTAGGGTACGAAACCACCTCAAAGTTATTCTTTCTAATCGATCTATTCAAGAGTTCGTAGTAAAAAGCACGAAGCTATTCTTTCCGTTCAATATGTCCTAGAGTTTGTACTAGAATAACACCTTAAGATACAAATCAACCAATAACCTAATGTCACCTATATACTCCAATGTCACCTCAAGTATCCGTGGGTATGGTTATACAATATGCATCACACAATCTCAGATTCATCTATTCAACCAACACAAAGAACTTCAAAGAGTGCCCCAAAGTTTCTACCGGAGAGTCAAGACGAAAATGTGTGCGAACCCCTATGCATAAGTTCACGAGGTCACGTAATTCGCAAGTTTATCACCAAAACATACAACAAGTGGATCACGTCAATATCCCATTGTCACCACAAATAAGCACATGCAAGACATACATCAAGTGTTCTCAAATCCTTAAAGACTCAATCTGATAAGATAACTTCAAAGGGAAAACTCAATTCATCACAAGGAGTAGAGGGGGAGAAACATCATAAGATCCAACTATAATAGCAAAGCTCACGATACATCAAGATCGTACCGAATCAAGAACATGAGAGAGAGAGAGAGATCAAACACATAGCTACTGGTACATACCCTCAGCCTCAAGGGTGAACTACTCCCTCCTCGTCATGGAGAATGATACGTCTCCAACGTATCTATAATTTTTGATTGCTCCATGCTATATTATCTACCGTTTTGGGCATTATTGGGCTTTATTATCCACTTTCATATTATTTTTGGGACTTACCTATTAACTGGAGGCCCAGCCCAGAATTGCTGTTTTTTTGCCTCTTTTAGGGTTTCAAAGAAAAGAAATATCAAATGGAGTCCAAATGGAATGAAACCTTCGGGAACGTGATTTTCTCAACGAACAAGACCCAGGAGACTTGGACCCTACGTCAAGACACAAAAGAGGAGGCCACGAGGTAAGGGGGCGCGCCTACACCCCCCCCCCCCCCCCCCCCCCCCCCCCCCCCCCCCCCCCCCCCCCCCCCCCCCCCCCCCCCCCCCCCCCGCCCCCCCGGCGCGCCCTCCACCCTCGTGGGCCCCCTGTTGCTCCACCGACGTGCTCCTTCCTCCTATATATACCTACGTACCCCCAAACGATTAGATACGGAGCCAAAAACCTAATTCCACCGCCGCAACTTTTTGTATCCACGAGATCCCATCTTGGGGCCTGTTCCAGAGCTCCGCCGGAGGGGGCATCGATCATGGAGGGCTTCTACATCAACACCATAGCCCCTCCGATGAAGTGTGAGTAGTTTACCTCAGACCTACGGGTCCATAGTTATTAGATAGATGGCTTATTCTCTCTTTTTGGATCTCAATACAATGTTCTCCCCCTCTCTTGTGGAGAACTATTCGATGTAATCTTCTTTTTGCGGTGTGTTTGTTGAGACCGATGAATTGTGGGTTTATGATCAAGTCTATCTATGAACAATATTTGAATCTTCTCTGAATTCTTTTATGTATGATTGGTTATCTTTGCAAGTCTCTTCGAATTATCAGTTTGGTTTGGCCTACTAGATTGATCTTTCTTGCAATGGGAGAAGTGCTTAGCTTTGGGTTCAATCTTGCGGTGTCCTTTCCCAGTGACAGTAGGGGCAGCAAGGCACGTATTGTATTGTTGCCATCGAGGATAACAAGATGGGGTTTTCATCATATTGCATGTGTCTATCCCTCTACATCATGTCATCTTGCTTAAGGTGTTACTCTGTTTTTAACTTAATACTCTAGATGCATGCTGGATAGCGGTCGATGAGTGGAGTAATAGTAGTAGATGCAGGCAGGAGTCGGTCTACTTGTCTCGGATGTGATGCCTATATACATGGTCATACCTAGATATTCTCATAACTATGCTCAATTCTGTCAATTTCTCAACAATAATTTGTTCACCCACCGTAGAATACTTATGCTCTCAAGAGAAGCTACTAGTGAAACATATGGCCCCCGGGTCTATCTTCATCATATTAATCTCCTACTATTTAGTTATTTCCTTTGCTTTTTTACTTTGCCTTTATTTAACTTTGCATCTTTATCGCAAAAATACCAAAAATATTATCTTATCATATCTATCAGATCTCACTCCCATAAGTGGCAGTGTAGGGATTGACAACCCCTATTCGCGTTGGTTGCGAGGATTTATTTGTTTTGTGCAGGTATGAGGGACTCGCGCGTAGCCTCCTACTGGATTGATACCTTGGTTCTCAAAAACTGAGGGAAATACTTACGCTACTTTACTACATCATCCCTTCCTCTTCGGGGAAAACCAACGCAGTGCTCAAGAGGTAGCAAGAAGGATTTCTGGCGCCGTTGTCGGGGAGGTCTACGCAAAATTCAACATACCAAGTACCCATCACATACCCTTATCTCCCGCATTACATTATTTGCCATTTGCCTCTCGTTTTCCTCCCCCCACTTCACCCTTGTCGTTTTATTCGCCCTCTCTCTCTATCCTCCCTCTCTTTCTCTATTTTCCTCTTTTTGCCCGCTTGCTTTTTGTTTGCTTGTGTGTTACTTTGCTTGCTTGTCACGATGGCTCAAGATAATACTAAATTGTGTGACTTTACCAATACCAACAACAATGATTTTATTAGCACTCCGATTGCTCCTCTTACCGATGCTGAATCTTGTGAAATTAATACTGCTTTGATGAATCTTGTCATGAAAGATCCATTTTCCGGCCTTCCTAGTGAAGATGTCGCTACCTATCTAAATAGCTTCGTTGATTTGTGTGATATGCAAAAGAAGAAAGATGTGGATAATGATATTTTGAAATGGAAGCTATTTCCTTTTTCGCTTAGAGATCGTGCTAAAGCTTTGTTTTCGTCTTTGCCTAAAAATAGTATTGATTCATGGAACAAGTGCAAAGATGCTTTTATCTCTAAGTATTTTCCTCCCGCTAAAATCATCTCTCTTAGAAACGATATCATGAATTTTAAGCAACTTGATCATGAACATGTTGCACAAGCTTGGGAGATAATGAAACTAATAATACGTAATTTCCCTACTCATGGTTTAAATTTGTGGATGATTATACAAAAAATTTATGTCGGATTGAATTTTGCTTCTAGAAATCTTTCAGATTCGGACGCGGGAGGCACTTTTATGGAAATCACTTTAGGAGAAGCTACTAAACTCCTAGATAATATTATGGTTAATTATTATCAATGGCATACTAAAAGATATATTAATAAAAAGGTGCATGCGATAGAAGAAATTAATGTTTTGAGTGGAAAGATGGATGAACTTATGAAATTATTTGCTAATAAGAGTGTTTCTTCTGATCCTAATGATATGCCCTTGTCTACTTTGATTGAGAATAATAATGAATCTATGGATGTGAATTTTGTTGGTAGGAACAATTTTGGTAACAACGCGTATAGAGGAAATTTCAACCCTAGGCCTTATCCTAGTAATCCCTCTAATAATTATGGTAATTCCTACAAAAATTCTTATGGAAATTATAATAAGATGCCCTCAGATTTTGAATTTAAAGAATTTATTACTTCATAAAAGAATTTTAATGCTTTGATTGAAGAAAAATTGGTTAAGATTGATGAGTTGGCTAGGAACGTTGATAGAATTTCTCTTGATGTTGATTCTTTGAAACTTAGATCTATTCCACCTAAGCATGATATCAATGAGTCCCTCAAAGCCATGAGAATTTCCATTGATGAGTGCAAAGAAAGAACCACTAGGATGCGTGCTAAGAAAGATGCCTTTATAAAAGCGTGTTCTTCTAGTTCCTATGAAAATAAAGATGAAGATCTAAAAGTTATTGATGTGTCCCCTATTAAATCTTTGTTTTGCAATATGAATCTTGATAATGATGGGACTGAATATGATCCACCTTTACCTAGAAGGCGTTCCAAGAATTCGGAATTTTTTTGATATTGATGCTAAAATTGATAAAAGTAGGATTGAAGAAATTAAAACCCTAGATGTTGCTAAACCCACCATTATGGAATTCAATGAATTTAACTATGAAAATTGCTCTTTGATTGATTGTATTTCCTTGTTACAATCCGTGCTAAATTCTCCTCATGCTTATAGTCAAAATAAAGCGTTTACTAAACATATCGTTGATGCCTTGATGCAATCTTATGAAGAAAAACTTGAATTGGAAGTTTTTATCCCTAGAAAACTTTATGATGAGTGGGAACGAACTATTAAAATTAAAATTAAAGATCATGAATGCTATGCTTTATGTGATTTGGGTGCCAGTGTTTCCACGATTCCAAAGACTTTGTGTGATTTGTTAGGGTTCCGTGATTTTGATGATTGCTCTTTAAACTTGCACCTTGCGGATTCCACTATTAAGAAACCTATGGGAAGAATTAATGATGTTATTATTGTTGCAAATAGGAATTATGTGCCCGTAGATTTTACTGTTCTTGACATAGATTGCAATCCTTCATGTCCTATTATTCTCGGTAGACCTTTCCTTAGAACAATTGGTGCAATTATTGATATGAAGGAAGGAAATATTAGATTCCAATTTCCATTAAGGAAAGACATGGAACACTTCGCTTATATCTTTTGAGTTATATAGTTTTGCTCTAGTTCTTCACTTATATCTTTTAGAGCACGGTGGTGGATTTGCTTTATAGAAACTATTGATATCTCATGCTTCACTTAGATTATTTTGAGAGTCTTAAATAGCATGGTAATTTGCTTAAAATCCTAATATTCTTGGTATACAAGATTAATAATAAAACTTTCTTATGAGTGTGTTGAATACTATGAGAAGTTTGATGCTTGATAATTGTTTTGAGATATAAAGATGGTGATATTAAAGTTGTGCTAGTGGAGTAGTTGTGAATTTTAGAAATACTTGTGTTAAAGTTTGTGATTCCCGTAGCATGCACGTATGGTGAACCGTTATGTGATGAAGTCGGAGCATGATTTATTTTTTGATTGTCTTCCTTATGAGTGGCGGTCGGGGACGAATGATGGTCTTTTCCTACAAATCTATCCCCCTAGGAGCATGCGCGTAATACTTTGCTTTGATAACTTGTAGATTTTCACAATAAGTATATGAGTTCTTTATGACTAATGTTGAGTCCATGGATTATACGCGCTCTCACTCTTCCACCTTTGCTAGCCTCTCTAATACCGCGCACCTTTCGCCGGTATTATACACCCACCATATACCTTCCTCAAAACAGCCACCATACCTACCTATTATGGCATTTCCATAGCCATTCCGAGATATGTTTCCATGCAACTTTCCACCATTCCGTTTATTATGACACACTCCATCATTGTCATATTTCTTAGCATGATCATGTAGTTGACATCGTATTTGTGGCAAAGCCACCATTCATAATTCTTTCATACGTGTCACTCTTGATTCGTTGCATATCCTGGTACACCGCCGGAGGCATATCTAGGTACTGGGCGCGCCCCCTACCTCGTGGGCACCTCGTGTGCTTTCCGGACTCCGTTTTCTTACACGATACGTATTTTGGTCAGTAAAAACTCATTATATAATCTCCCGGGGGTTTTGACTCCCGTATCACGCAAATATCTCCTGTATTTGTTTCGAGCTGTCCTGTTGCAGATTTGAACAACATATCCTCCCAAGATTCGGAAGGAGAGAGCTATGTGGCCGATTACCTTGCAGATCCTAAAGTCTATGGGGATGTGGAGCATTGTGGTTGGACTACGGAAGAAGAAGAGGACTATGAACCCAAGGGAAAGGAGGAGACGAGCTCAGATGAAGATGAAGTCCCACTACTTCAACCTGGGGGCATGCATGTGGAGTTCAAAAAGTCAAGCCTCCCTGACAGAATAAAGAAACCTAAGATCGAGTTTATCCCTTTTCGCCTCTTGCAGGAAAACAAACAGGAACTATGCAAAAAGATACTGAGCCTAGAGCAGGAGATCGAGGACCTAAGGGACCAAAATTCTGTCCTCAAGCGCGAATTAAGGAAGAAGCCTACACCATCAACAAAATCACCACTGTCTCCACCAACAAATAAGAATTGAGTATATGGTATGGGCACTCCACTTGGCAACTGCCAAGCTTGGGGGAGTGCCCCAGTATCGTATCACCATCACTTTATCTTTACCGTTTCTCTTAGTTCAATCCTTTTGGTAATATTTTGATCTAGTAGAATAAAAGTTCTTAGTATGATCTAATTGTGAGTTTTACTTTATAAATCCTTCTATGTAATCGAGTCCGTGAGCTATATAATAAAGATTAGTGTTGAGTCAAGGGCTTGATTATTTTGCCATGATCCTAAGTGAATAAAAGAAAAGAGAAAGAAATAAAAAGAAACAAAGAGATCATGTGAGCCTTATGGAGAGTAATGAGCTCACATAGAAAGAGTAGGATGAATAAAAGTTGTTGAGGGTTAACAAACATAGTTTTGGTCATCGTTGCAATTAATAGGAAGTAATAAAGAAAGAGAGGTCTTCACATATAGATATACTATCTTGGACATCTTTTATGATTGTGAGCACTCATTAAAATATGACATGCTAAAGAGTTGACGTTGGACAAGGATGTAACGCCCCAGATGTAACTTTCCCTATTTTTACTCCAACTCTTGCCGTTTCCGGCGTTAAGTTATATTTATTTCCTCGGGTTTGGGTTTCGTCTCCGTGTGTTGTTGTCGTTGTCATGCATCTCATATCGTGTCATCATGTGCATTGCATTTGCATACGTGTTCGTCTCATGCATTCGAGCTTTTCCCCGTTGTCCGTTTTGCATTCCGGCGCTTCGTTCTCCTCCGGTGGCCATTTCTAGCTTTCTTTCGTGTGTGGGGATTAAACATTTCCGGATTGGACCGAGACTTGCCAAGCGGCCTTGGTTTACTACCAGTAGACCGCCTGTCAAGTTTCGTATCATTTGGACTTCGTTTGATACTCCAACGGTTAACCGAGGGACCGAAAAGGCCTCGTGTGTGTTGCAGCCCAACACCCCTCCAATTTGGCCCAAAACCCACCAAACTCTGCTCCATGTCCAAGAGCATTTGATCACGATCGCGTGGCCGAAAACCGCACCTCATTTGGACTCTCCTAGATCCACTTATGCCTATAAATACACCCCCCCTTCGTTTTCGGATCTCTCTCTCCCCGAAACCCTAGTCTAAAAAAAGGATCTCTCCGCGCCGGACGTGTCCGTCCGCCGCCGGACACGCCGCGCCGCCGCCCGCGCCCAACCACGGGGCGCCACGTGTCGCCCGCCGCCGCCTATAGCCGTCGGCCCGGGAGGCCCGTTCCCGGCCCCCGCGGCCCGATGTCGCCGCCGCCAGCCTCGCCTACCCCGCCGCCCGCGCCGCCTTCGCCCCCTCCGCGACCGGCCGCCGGCCGCCCCGTTCCTCGTAGCCGGCGAGAGGAGAGCCCGACGCCGGCCGCCTCGAAGATCGCCGCGCCGCCCCGCTCCGCCGCCTCCCCGCCTCGCCGCCGGCCGGATCCGGCCGCGGGAGAGCCGGTTCCGCCGCCGCTGACCCCAGCCGCCGCCGTCCTCTTCGTCTCCGGCGAGACCGCCGCCGCCTCGGTTCGCGTGCATCGGGCCGATCCAGATCTGGTTGCTACAGTAACCCTAGCGAGGGTTGACTTTTGCCTCTCTCCGTTAATTTTTTATGGCTACTTTGATCGGCTGTATCTCCGCATCCGTAGCTCCGATTTGGGCATATAGCATATCAAAATGTTCGTCTCGATGAGTAAATCATTTCATTCCACTGCATCATTTTCATTTGAGTTCATCTTGACACCCAAAATGCTGTTAGAAGAGGGCTTCGTGAGTTAATTGTCAGATCTGCTAGTTCATCTTAGACTTTTGTCATTTTTGCCATGATTACTATGTGCATGATATGCCTGTGAGTCCTTCATATGTTTTGTTAAGGATCTTGTCTTCTTTCCAGAGGTGCAACCCGTGCATTTTTAGGATGTGTGTGGTGACTTGTGCAAGCTTGCAAAGTGAGGCACCCGGTAAATCTGTTTTCAGGGACTTAGTAGTTTTCTCTAAGTCTGAGATTATTTAGTTCATGATGCCATATGTTCAGCTTGTTTCCTAGTGATCCGTGCCTCTTTTGAGAATGATCAGTAAAGGAGTTTTGTTAATCATGTTATGATCTATCCATCCATGTCTTTGTTTGCAATTATGGAGCACCCTAGCTTGATTCAATCAAGCTCTACTTTTGCTTCGTTGTGAATCTGGGCAGATCGTCAACTTGTTTGCGATTTTGCCGATGTTATTGTAGTTGAACCGTGCATGCTATGCCATTGTTCTTGACAGGTATAGCTTGTATTTTGTGCCTTCTTAATGGGTGTATGCTTGTCTTGCCATGACTTGCACCGTAGTGAGTGCATCGAGCTCGTTTACATGCCTTCATGAGTTATATTTCAGCATGTCTCAGTTTTCACTAAGTCTGAAAACTGATTATGTTTTTGCTATGTTCGTGTGCTTGTTAGTATATTTTGTGATCCCTTTTGGCTCAAGGTCACTAAGGGACTTTTGTTAAGCTTGTTGAGTAGCTCCAATTGCCATGTATTTCCTTGTCATTTTCAGGTCCTGTAGTATATTGTTTTGTTGCTCCGAAGAGGGCTATATGATCTGAAATTCCAGACAAGTGTTAATTTCACTAAGTCTGAAATCTGTTTTGCACTTGCGTTTTTGCCATGCTTGTTTGAACCTGTAATGGATGAATTGGCCGTGGCTCAGTGCTAGACTTTTGTTAAGCATCTTGTGTGCATCCCTTCCATGTATTTTGTTGTCATGTTTGGGTGCTGTAGCATGTTCATGTCATTGCGTTTAGATGACTACTTGCTGTAAATCGCAGACCGGTGTCATTCTTAAAACGCTTGCCATTTGCAAACAGTAACTCCGATTCCGGCGTTCTTTATATTGTTTTCAAGCGATTTCATCTCATCTTTCCAGTGGCACCCTTGGAATTCCAAGTTGAGGCCAGGTTCATGCATTTCCTGTCATATCTTGCATTTTGCATCCCGCATCGCATCCCGCATAGCATATCATCATTTCATCATATTGCTTGGTCTTGCACGTGGTTGATTGTATCCTTGTTGCTTGTTTGTCTTGTTTGGGTAGAGCCGGGAGACGAGTTCGCTACCGAGGAGGCCGTTGAGTTTGCTTGTGAGGATCTAGTCAACTCTGACAACTGTGCAGGCAAGATGATCATACCCTCGAAATCACTACTATCTTTGCTATGCTAGTTTGCTCGCTCTTTGCTATGCCAATGCTACGATGCCTACCATTTGCTTGTCAGCCTCCCAATTGCCATGTCAAACCTCTAACCCACCTTGTCCTAGCAAACCGTTGATTGGCTATGTTACCGCTTTGCTCAGCCCCTCTTATAGCGTTGCTAGTTGCAGGTGAAGATTGGAGCCGTTCCTTGTTGGAACATTTACTTACTTGTTAGGATATCATTATATTGCTATGTTATCTTAATGCATCTATATACTTGGTAAAGGGTGGAAGGCTCGGCCTCTCGCCTAGTGTTTTGTTCCACTCTTGCTGCCCTAGTTTCCGTCATATCGGTGTTATGTTCCCGGATTTTGCGTTCCTTACGCGGTTGGGTTATAATGGGAACCCCTTGATATTTAACCTTGATTAAAGCTTTTCCAGCAATGCCCAACATTGGTTTTACCATTCGCCACCTAGCCCCTTTTCTTTCCCTTGGGTTCTGCAGACTCAAGGGTCATCTTATTTTAACCCCCCCGGGCCAGTGCTCCTCTGAGTGTTGGTCCCACCGAGAGATGTCCGAGGCTACCAGGGGCAACTCTGGGCTGGCTTACCTGACGTCTGGCTCATCTGAGTATGCCCTGAGAAAGAGATATGTGCAGCTCCTATCGGGATTTGTCGGCACATTCGGGCGGTGTTGCTGGTCTTGTTTTAACCTGTCGAATTGTCTTGAGTTACCGAGATACCGAGTCTGATCGGAACGTCTTGGGAGGAGGTCTATTCCTTCGTTGACCATAAGAGCTTGTCATGGGCTAAGTTGGGACTCCCCTGCAGGGATTGAACTTTTGAAAGCCGTGCCCGCGGTTATGGGCAGATGGGAATTTGTTAATGTCCGGTTGTAGATAACTTGAACCTTAATTAATTAAAACGAATCAACTGAGTGTGTTACCGTGATGGCCTCTTCTCGGCGGAGTCCGGGAAGTGGACACGGTGTTGGAGTAATGTTTGCGCGGGTTGTTCTTCTAGATTCTCGCTCGCGCTTTGCCTCCTCTTCTCGCTCTCTTTTGCGAATAAGTTAGCCACCATACTTGCTAGTCGCTTGCTGCAGCTCCACTCATATATTTGCCTTACCATTCCTATAAGCTTAAATAGTCTTGATCACGAGGGTGAGAGATTGCTGAGTCCCTGTGACTCACAGATTACTATAACTCCAGATGCAGGTCCAGGTGATTCCGCTCCAGGTGACGAGTATGAGCTCAAGTGGGAGTTCGACGAGGACTCTCAGCGTTATTACGTTTTCTTTCCCGATGATCAGTAGTGGTGCCCAGTTGGGGGTGATTGGGACCGTTGTCGCATGTTGGGTTCTCTTCTATTTTGGCACCGTAGTCAGGCCATGAGTGTTTTGGATGATGTAATGTTATTTATGTTCTTGATTGACGTGGCGAGTGTAAGCCAACTATGTTCTCCCCTTTATTATTCATATTACATGGGATGTTGTGAAGATTGCCTAACTTGCGACATATGCCTTCAATGCGATTATGTCTCTAAGTCGTGCCTCGACACGTGGGAGCTATAGTCGCATCGAGGGTGTTACACAGGAAGACAACGTAATGGATTATGTTTTCTTACATCTAAGATAAATTATATTGTCTTGGATCCTCCAACATGTTGAGCTTGCCTTTCCCCCTCATGCTAGCCAAATTCATTGCACCAAGTAGAAATACTACTTGTGCTTCCAAATACCCTTAAACCAGTTTTGCCATCAGAGTCCACCATACTTACCTATGGATTGAGTAAGATCCTCCAAGTAAGTTGTCATCCGTGCAAGCAATAAAAATTGCTCTCTAAATATGTATGACTTATTAGTGTGGGAGAAATAAGATTTATACGATCATGTGATATGGAAGAAATAAAAGCGACAGACTGCATAATAAAGGTCCATATCACAAGTGGAAATATAAAGTGACGTTCTTTCACATTAAGATTTTGTGCATCCAACCATAAAAGCGCATGACAACCTCTGCCTTCCTCTGCGAAGGGCCTATCTTTTACTTTTATCTCCTACATTGCATAAGAGTCATGGTGATCTTCACCCTTCCTTTTTACATTTTATCCTTTGGCAAGCACGGTATGTTGGAAATATCCTGGTATATATGGCTAATTGGATGTGAGTTTTCATGAACTATTATTGTTGACATTACCCTTGAGGTAAAACGCTGGGAGGCAAAACTATAAGCCCCTATCTTTCTCTGTTTCTGATTAAAACTTCATACCCATAAGTATTGTGTGAGTGTCAGCAATTGTGAAAGACTATAAGATAGTTGAGTATGTGGACTTGCTGAAAAGCTCTTATATATTGACTCTTTCCTATGTTATGATAAATTGCAATTGCTCCAATGACTGAGATTATAGTTTGTTAGTTTTCAATGAAGTTTATTATTCATACTGGAGATTGTGATTGAATTATTACTCTAGCATAAGAAATCATATGACAAGAATTATATAAGTTGATGTTCTAAGAATGATCATGATGCCCTCATGTCCGTATTTTATTTTTATCGACACCTCTATCTCTAAATATGTGGACATATTTTTCGATTTTGGCTTTTCGCTTGAGGACAAGCGAGGTCTATGCTTGGGGGAGTTGATACGTCCATTTTGCATCATGCTCTTATATCGATATTTATTGCATTATGGGTTGTTATTACACATTATGTCACAATACTTATGCCTATTCTCTTTTATTTTACAAGGTTTACATAAAGAGGGAGAATGCCGACAGCTGGGATTCTGGGCTGGAAAAGGAGTGAATATTAGAGACCTATTCTGCACAGCTCCAAAAGTCCTGAAATTCCACGGAAGAAATTTTCCAAATATATAAAAAATACTGAGAGAAAGAACTTCACCAGGGGGCCACACCCTGCCCACGAGGGTGGGGGCGCGCCCTACCCCCTTGGGCGCGCCCCCTACCTCGTGGGCCCCCTGGTGGCCCTCCGATGACCATCTTGTGCTATATGAAGTCTTCCGATGGGAAAAAATAACAAGCCATCTTCTCGGACGAAACTCCGCCACCACGAGACGGAACCTTGGCGGAACCAATCTAAGGCTCTAGTGGAGCTGTTCTGCCGGGGAAACTTCAATCACGGAGGGGGAAATCATCACCATCGTCATCACCAACGCCCCTCTCATCGGGAGAGGGCAATCTCCATCAACATCTTCATCAGCACCATCTCCTCTCAAAACCCTAGTTCATCTCTTGTATCCAATTCTTGTCTCCAAGTCCGGGATTGGTGCTAGTAGGTTGATAGTAGTGTTAATTACTCCGTGTAGTTGATGCTAGTTGGTTTAATTGGTGGAAGATCATATGTTCAGATCCTATATGCACATTAATACCCCTCTGAATATGAACATGTTTATGCTTTGTGAGGAGTTACGTTTGTTCCTGAGGACATGGGAGAAGTCTTAATATTAGTAGTCATGTGAATTTGGTATTCGTTCGATATTTTGATGAGATGTATGTTGTCTCCCCTCTAGTGGTGTTATGTGAACGTCGACTACATGACACTTCACCATTATTTGGGCCTAGACGAAGGCATTGGGAAGTAATAATACATGATGGGTTTCTAGAGTGTCAGAAGCTTAAACCCTAATTTATGCGTTGCTTCGTAAGGGGCTGGTTTGGATCCATATGTTGCATGCTATGGATAGGTTTACCTTAATACTTTTGTTGTAGTTGCGGAGGCTTGCAACAGAGGTTAATCATAAGTGGGATGCTTGTCCAAGTAAGGGCAGCACCCAAGCACCGGTCCACCCACATACCAAATTATGAAAGTACCGAACGCGAATCATATGAACATGATGAAAACTAGCTTGACGATATTCCCATGTGTCCTCGGGAGCGCTTTTCTCTATATAAGAGTTTGTCCAGGCTTGTCCTTTACTACAAAAAGGATTAGGCCACCTTGCTGCACTTAATTTACTTTTGTTACTTGTTGCTCGTTACAAACTATCCTATCACAAAACTATCTGTTACCACTTATTTCAGTACTTGCAGAGAATACCTTGCTGGAAACCGCTTATCATTTCCTTCTGCTCCATGTTGGGTTCGACACTCTTACTTATCGAAAGGACTACGATAGATCCCCGATACTTGTGGGTCATCAACTCTCCCGGCAGAGCCATCCTCTCCCAGCAGAGACCCTGCCGGAAACAACTCCTCACAGCCTGTCGGACCATCCCCACTAGCCGGGCCTATGGACCTCGAGAACGAGGCTGGTGCTCCCGCAGCCGCAGAGGTGTCGCTAGTCCTCGTTGCCGAGCCCCTGGCTCCAACTTGGGCAAGGCACATTGTCCACTTCCGCCAAACCGGAGAACTTTCCGGCGACCAAGATGAAGCTGAGAAAGTAGCCCGGAGGGCCAGTATGTATCAGTTTGTCGATGACACTCTATACAGAAGAAGGCCCAACGGTGTGAAATTGAAGTGTGTCTTCCAGGAGGAGGAAGGGACTGCTGGTTGAGATTCACAGAGGCATGTGCGGCTCACACATTGGACCAAGGGCGTTTGATACGTCTCCAACGTATCTATAATTTTTGATTGTTCCATGCTCTTACATTATCTGTTTTGGATGTTTATGGGATTTATTATACACTTTAATATTATTTTGGGGACTAACCTATTAACCGGAGGCCCAACCCAAATTGATGTTTTCTTGCCTATTTTAGTGTTTCGAAGAAAAGGAATATCAAACAGAGTCCAAACGGAATGAAACCTTCGGGAGAGTTATTTTTGGAACAGAAGCAATCCAGGAGACTTGGAGTTTACGTCAGGGAAACTTCGGGGTGGCCACGAGGCAGGGAGGCGCGCCTGCCCCCTGGGCACGCCCCCCACCATCATGGGCCCCTCGTGGCTCCCCTGACCGACTTCTTTCGCCTATATATGTCCATATACCCTAAAAACATGGAAGAACAGAATAGATCGGTAGTTCCGCCGCCAGAAGCCTCCGTATCCACCGAAAACCAATCTAGAGCCGTTCTGGCACCCTGCCGGAGGGGGGGAATCCCTCTCCGGTGGCCATCTTCATCATCCCGGTGCTCTCCATGACGATGAGGGAGTAGTCCACCCTCGGGGCTGAGGGTATGTACCAGTAGCTATGTGTTTGATCTCTCTCTCTCTCATGTTCTTGAGGTGGCACGATCTTGATGTATCGCGAGCTTTGCTATTATAGTTGGATTTTATGATGTTTCCCCCCCTCTACTCTCTTGTGATGAATTGAGTTTTCCCTTTGAAGTTATCTTATCGGATTGAGTCTTTAAGGATTTGAGAACACTTGATGTATGTCTTGCATGTGCTTATCTATGGTGGCAATGGGATATCACGTGATCCACGTGATGTATGTTTTGGTGATCAACTTGCGAGTTCCGTGAACTTATGCATAGGGGTTGGCACACGTTTTCGTATTGACCCTCCTTTAGAAACTTTGGCGCATTCTTTTAAGTTCTTTGTGTTGGTTGAATAGATGAATCTGAGATTGTGTGATGCATATCCTATAATCATACCCACGGATACTTGAGGTGACATTGGAGTATCTAGGTGACATTAGGGTTTTGGTTGATCTGTGTCTTAAGGTGTTATTCTAGTACGAACTCTAGGATAGATTGAACGGAAATAATAGCTTCATGTTATTTTACTACGGACTCTTGAATAGATCAATCAGAAAGGATAACTTTGAGGTGGTTTCGTACCCTACCATAATCTCTTTGTTTGTTCTCCGCTATTAGTGACTTTGGAGTGACTCGTTGTTGCATGTTGAGGGATAGTTATATGATCCAATTATGTTATCATTGTTGAGATAACTTGCACTAGTGAAAGTATGAACCTAGGCCTTGTTTCAACGCATTGCAATACCGTTTGTGCTCACTTTTATCATTAGTTACCTTGCTGTTTTTATATTTTCAGATTACAAAAACCATTATCTACTATCCATATTGCACTTGTATCACCATCTCTTCGCCGAACTAGTGCACCTATACAATTTACCATTGTATTGGGTGTGTTGGGGACACAAGAGACTCTTTGTTATTTGGTTGTAGGGTTGTTTGAGAGAGACCATCTTCATCCTACGCCTCCCATGGATTGATAAACCTTAGGTCATCCACTTGAGGGAAATTTGCTACTGTCCTACAAACCTTTGCACTTGGAGGCCCAACAATGTCTACAAGAAGAAGGTTGTGTAGTAGACATCAAGCTCTTTTCTGGCGCCGTTGCCGGGGAGGTGAGTGCTTGAAGGTATATCTTTAGATCTTGCAATCGAATCTTCTAGTTTCTTATTTTATCACTAGTTTAGTTTATAAAAGAAAACTACAAAAAATGGAATTAAGGGTACCTCATATGCTTCATCTTTTTAATATCTATCATGAAAATAAGGATTCCGATAATTGTGCTCAAGTGCTAGAAGAAGAAATGTATATAATGTTTGGCACTAAATATTTGAATAATGAGCATGATTGCAATGTTGTTAGTATGAATTCCTTGAATATCCATGATGCTAATGATATGCAAAGCCACAAGCTTGGGGAAGCTATGTTTGATGAAGATGATATTTTTTGTCCCCCAAGTTTTGATGAGCAAATTTATTTTGATGATAGCATGCCTCCTATTTATGATGATTATATTGATGAAAGTGGGTTTGGAAGAGTGTCAACTTTAGGAAGTAATGATCCCACTATTTTGGAGGGTGTTGAATCTTATTGTGATAATTATGAAAGTGGGTTTGGAGAGGTCATGACTTTAGTTAATATTAATCCCACTATTTTGGAAGAGTGTCAACTTTCCATACATGTGGATCGTGTTAGTAATATGTTTTGTGATAGCTATATTGTTGAATTTTCTTATCATCCTACATGTAATTGTTATGAGGGAGGAACATATGCTTGTAGGAATTGCAATAATATCAAGTTTCCTCTCTATGTGTTGAAAATCATGAAGATTTCTTGTTTTACCTCCCTATGCAAGTTGATTGTTGTTCCCACAAGTTGTTTGCTCACAAAATCCCTATGCATAGGAAGTGGGTTAGGGTTAAATGTGCTAGTCATATTCTTCATGATGCTCTCTTTATGTTTCAATTCTTATCTTTTATATGAGCATCATTGAAATCATCATGCCTAGCTAGGGGGGTTAAACGATAGCGCTTGTTGGGAGGCAACCCAACTTTATTTTTGCTCCTTGATTTTTGTTCCTGTTTAGTAATAAATTAATCATCTATCCTCTGTTATGATTGTGTTTTTTATGTTTTAATTGGTGTTTGTGCCAAGTAAAGCCTTTAGGATCTTCTTGGGTGATTGTTATTTGATCTTGCTGTAAAAAACAGAAAGTATGCGCTCACTAGAGTAATTTTCATTTTTTACCAGAGAACGATAAAATACCAGTTCCACTTGCAGTAGATAAATAAACAAATTTTCTAGGACTTCCTAATTTGTCAGGATTTTTGGAGTTACAGAATTATTCAAAACCTACATATTACTACAGACTGTTCTGTTTTTGACAGATTCTGTTTTCTATGTGTTGTTTGCTTATTTTGATGAATCTATGAGTAGTATCGGAGGGTATGAACCATAGATAAGTTGTAATACAATTTATATTACACCAATATGAATTTAGAATGAGTTCACAACAGTACCTAAGTGGTGATTTATTTTCTTATACTAACGGAGCTTACGAGTTTTCTGTTAAGTTTTGTGTTGTGAAGTTTTCAAGTTTTGGGTAAAGATTCGATGGACCATGGAATAAGGAGTGGCAAGAGACTAAGCTTGGGGATGACCAAGGCACCCCAAGGTAATATTAAAGTACAACCAAGATCTTAAGCTTGGGGATGCCCCGGAAGGCATCCCCTCTTTCGTCTTCGTTCATCGGTAACTTTATTTGGAGCTATATTTTTATTCACCACATGATACGTGTTTTGCTTGGAGCGTCATTTTATTTTCTTTTGTTTTGCTTGATGTTTGAATAAAATACCAAGATCTGAAATTATTAAATGTGAGAGAGTCTTCATATAGTTGCATAATTATTCGACTACTCATTGATCTTCACTTATATCTTTTGGAGTAGTTTGTTGTTGCTCTAGTGCTTCACTTATATCTTTTTAGAGCACGGTGGTGGTTTTATTTTATAGAAATAGATGAACTCTCATGCGTCACTTATATTATTTTGAGAGTCCTAAACAGCATGGTAATTTTCTTTGGTTACGAATTTAGTCCTAATATGATGGGCATCCAAGAGGGATATAACAAAAACTTTCATATAAACTGCATTGAATACTATGAGAAGTTTGATACTTGATGACTGTTTTGAGATATGGAGATGGTGATATTAGAGTCATGCTAGTTGAGTAGTTGTGAATTTTAGAAATACTTGTGTTAAGGTTTGTGATTCCCGTAGCATGCACGTATGGTGAACCGTTATGTGATGAAGTCGGAGCATGATTTATTTATTGATTGTCTTCCTTATGAGTGGCGGCCGGGGACGAGCGATGGTCTTTTCCTACCAATCTATCCCCCTAGGAGCATGTAGTACTTTATGTAACGCCCCGAGACCTATGTGCCAGGTGTCCTCCAGTTATTCGCTGTTGTTGCCTTGCCATTGCTTGCGTGTCATGCATTGCATATCATGTCATCATGTGCATTTCATTTGCATACATGTTCATCACATGCATCCGAGCATTTTCCCCGTTGTCCGTTTTGCAATCCGGCGCTCCTATGTCACCCGGTGTCCCTTTCTACCTCTTTTCGTGTGCGGGTGTAAACGTTCTCGGATTGGACCGAGACTTGCCATGCGGCCTGGGTTCACTACCGATAGACCGCCTGTCAAGTTTTGTGCCATTTGGACTTCGTTTGATACTCCAACGGTTAACCAAGGGACCGAAAAGGCCTCGTGTGTGTTGCAGCCCAACACCTCTCCAAACTAACCCAAAACCCACCTAAGACCTCTCCATCATCTCGGTCATTCGATCACGATCGCGTGGCCAAAAACCGCACCTCATTTGGACTCTCCTATCTCCCTCTACCTATAAATATGTGATCCCCTCCCCAAAATTCGCGGATGAAACCCTAACTTCGCCCTCCTCGCGCCGCCAGACATTTTCCCACCGCGCCCGGACATGTCCAACCGCCGCAGCCGGCGAATCCCAGCTTGACACATCATCCACCGCCGCCCTCTCTCTCCTCGTGCCCGCGCGGCCCGGATCGGGCCCACGGGGCCCATCTCCGCCGCCGCCAGATCCCGCGCGTCACGCCGCCTGCGATGCCGAGCGCCGCCCGCCCGTGCCCACCGGCTGCCGCCTCCACCCTGCTCCGCCATCCGCCGGCGACCGTGCCTCGCCGGAGCTCCGCCACCAGCGCCACCGCCGCCTCCATCGTCGTCCAGCGCCGCCCGCGCATCACCGGAGCACGGCGCGCCTCCTCTGCTAGCCGCCCCGCTCCTTTGCTCGCCGCCGCGCCTCGCTACTCCTACGCTGCCGCCGACCATCACCGGCCGCCGCCGCCCCGCCATGCAGCTCCCCTCCGGAGTTGCTCCCTCCATCGTCGGCCATGGCGCCTCCACCTCGCTTCGACCTCGATCCGACCGGATCCGGTGACCTTGACAACTCCGGTGCCCTCGTCCCGGATATCTTCGTCCCGCTTCTCTCCGTCCCGTGTTGACTTTCGCGGAGGTAAAATTCCACTAAGTCCCCGAAGTTTCCAGATTCATGTGCCCATCTTCATCACATCATAACTTCCTCATCGTGGCTCCGATTCGTGTGTGTAGCATTTGGGGTAGTCTTCTTTTATTTTGGTTCCGTAGTCGGACCTTGATTGTATTTGGATGATGTAATGCTATATTCATGTATTGTGTGAAGTGGCGATTGTAAGCCAACTATGTATCTCTTTCCCTTATGTATCACATGGGTTGTGTGAAGATTACCTCACTTGCGACATTGCTTTCAATGCGGTTATGCCTCTAAGTCGTGCTTCGACACGTGGGAGATATAGCCGCATCGAGGGCGTTACAAGTTGGTAATCAGAGCCTTCCCCGACTTAGGAGCCCCCCTCCTTGATCTAATCGCTGGCGTTGTTGAGTCTAGAAAATATTTTGAGTCTTTTAGGATTATACATATCGTAGAGTTAGGAATTCTTTTTACTCCTCAGTCCCTTCGTCGCTCTGGTGAGGCATCCTGACGTAGAGTTTTGACTCTTCTCTTCTCAAATTTCACTAAATTTTTTTAGGATCACGCGGGTATCTTGGAATCATTCCGATGGTTTTGTGATGAGAACATTATTCTTGGTGCCTCCTGACATTTAGGGGTTGTGGCAGTGTCCCGGGAAGTTGAGCTCTGAGGTGTTGTCATCACAATTTTATCGTTGCAGTTCTGGAATACCTGAGTTTAGTTTAGCCGACATCGAAAATCTCTTTTATGCAGTTGTTGGTGAGATAACCTCGACGCCACCCAGTACTGGGGCGGGAGTTCGGGAGTATTTCCATAACTCGTATAACGGATGCTTTTCGAAGGTTGAGGTAACGATTTCCAAAGGTTTCTTGGTTATGTGTTGAAGGATGGATACAGCTGGATGTAGGATTTGCTAGTTTTGGGTGAGATATTATGCTTCCCCTGTATCCCCAACACCTAATTGCATAACCGGAAAATTTTCGGGAGTTTATAAGTGGGAATTCAAGTAGCTCGTAGGATATCTTTCCAACAGGTGTATGATATGAAATTGGGGTTCGACGTCTAGTGGTCCGCCTATTCACGGTTGGTTTTACAGTGGTCTCATTGTGTCTTAAAGAGTCCTTGGCTATGCCGACTCGGGGACGCTTCATATGTCATGTGCACTGCCTTGTACATGATGGTGCTGTACGATCGAGCCCGTGTAGGCCCCACCACGAAAACTTCAGACGAAATCTCTATCATATGTTTGTTCCGGCTTATTCTGCAAGCCAATCCTTTGTTTTGTTTTTTGAGTTGTGGTATTCGAGTTGCTTCGAAGTTAAATGTGGAATCCATACCTTTCCTAAGCGGTGTTCTCATACTCCGATGTGAATACCAATCCTTCATGATAATCGAGAATGTCATGTCAATCCTTTTTCAACCGGCGTGTTTCTCTTCAAGTGGATCCGATCATTTCAACATCCGCTTGATCAAGTATCAGTTCTTCTCAACAGTGTTTGTTTCATCCGTCTCCAAGCTTGCCTTTGTTTTCCCGCCCTCCCACCCTTTTTATTTGAGGACTAAGATTTCTTTATCAAGTATCTATCTAATGGTTATGAAGTCTCTCCATTCTTTCCTGTCAATGTCCTTACCCGGTGATTCTCATGAAGATCCTAACGGAACCTCAAGTTCATCATTCTTTGTTTCTGTTATCTTCTCTGGTGGATCTAATTCAAGCTTTGGTGTTGATCATATCCTTTTTCCTCGTTTCAAATGTCTTCTCTTGCCGGTGCACCTCATAATAATTCACTTCTCGCTATTCTATTATTCCGGAGTGCTGAAGATATCTCGAAGATTCATGTTTACACTCTGCTTTCATTCAAACTCTTTCAAGGATGTTATCTCTTTCAAGCCATTTAAATCAACCGATGCAATCTCCTTTTCTAGTAATCACTCCACGGTGCTTCTTTTGAGTGGGCCCTAACCCACAGGTCTTTTACCAGGATCTTACCTGACTCTTCTTATTCTCCCGGAGTTATCCCAAATTCTTTTCGAAGTTTGACATAAGGATGATTCATCATCAGTCAGATGGTTTCTCCAAGATCTTTCTAATTCTTTTCATAATTGGCTCTACCTTTTCAATTCTTTATTCTGGAGTGCCTCAACAATTCTTGGTGGTGCTTCTCATCATCATTTATCAACATTTGAAGACTGAAGAAGAGTTTTCCTCCATATCTTATCTGTTCTCTCAAGGATCCATGGTTCTAGCTTGATGCCTTCCTCTCATAATTGTTTTTGATTGTGAGAATTTTTTTCCACCTATCCGGAGCAATTCAGGAGTCTTTTCTGTTTGATTCTCCGAAGCCCATCATTTCAGAAGACGTATTCATTCTCAGATTTCAGCTCTATTTCTCTCAATCTTACCGGTGCATCGTTCAAATATCCTCTAATCCATTCATGATCTCTTCGTTCTCATGGATCGAAATTCTCTCAAGCATCTTCGTTATTTGCTAATTCTTACCGGTGATTCTTCCCTTTTACTTCATTCGTTTTCAATTCTTACGGTGGTTCGTTCAAGATTTCCCTTCCTTTGTTACCGTATCAATTTATTCGTTGTTTCATTTTACCGGTGGTTCATTGAAGACCTTCCCAAGATGGCGTGATATCTCTCTTAATCCTTTCTACGAGAATAAGTAGTATGCCAAATATGTTGCTTGTCACCAATTTAAATTGGTGAAGGATACGCGTCACGTAATTCTTATTCTTGTTTTCATCGAGTAATTTAATTCCTTATTCTGGAGGCTCATCAAATTCTTGATTTCATTTGTTCATCTTTCTTTTCTCGGAGTTCCAAGCTCCCTCGATTATATCATCACAAGGATCCATCCAAATCGTTACGAGGTTTCACCTTGTGTTTTGAATTTCTCTTTCCTTTTGTTTGATAATCCTTTTATTACCGGAGTTCCTCATGGTGGTTCGTCAAGGATTCTTTTCATTCTTCAATTGTTCTTCAAGATATCTCTCGAAGGCTATGATCCGCCAAGATATACTTCAAGTTTTCTTCTTCCTGCAATCCGGAGTGCAATTCTTTTTACCTTATCTTTTGAGGTGGTGTTATGTCATTCTCGATATTTTCCCTTCGTGTTTCATGATTCACAAGTTTTTCAAGAATGACATATCTAAAATCCATCATTTTCTCTTCGTTCAAGTCATCTTTCAATCCATCAATCTCTTCATGGAAGTTATCTTGGGTTATATTTCACCTAAATCTTTCCCTAAGGATTGTTGCTATTATGGTGCTTATAAATGACACAAGTTCTTTTACCCTCCCGGTGAACAAGTTTCTCGTCTCCTTGGTGTTATCTATCCAATCTTTTGTTTTTCCGTTGGTGGCAGAATTTTCACATCTTAGTTTGAGATGGTTTCTATAAGTCCACTACAACCTTGTTCTTTTCGTTGTTGGTTTTCCAACAACTCCGTTCGACCCTTCTCCTAAAGATGCCTTTTTAAGCTATGTTGTGGCAGAAGTTGCCTTTTTCTTCTTCTTTCTTTTATTTCAATTATCTATCTTATATTCTTTTGTTCCGGAGGTATTGTGATGTTGCTCTCTTCAACCCATTCTTCTTGTTCTTGTCAGGACCTTGTTCTTTTCATGTCTATCCATTTAACCGGAGTGTTGTGCCCTTTTGCTCTAGTTCTTTTCACCTTATCAAGCCTTGCATCTCTTTTCAACCGGAGTGCTGCCCGAATTTCTTCTTCCATGTTCTTTTTCCCAACGGAGTGCTTTCAACTTCGCTCATTCTCGTTGCATTCTTTCTTTCAATTTGTTCAACCTCTTAAGGCTCGTGGTTTCACTCGTTTGCCAAAGAAGCAACTTAGTTTTACATCTTCTTTTTCTCTTCCGTTTTCCATCCGGTGCCATTCTAGATCTCGGCGTCATTTGCATACATGTTCGTCTCATGCATCCGAGCATTTTCCCCGTTGTCCATTTTGCAATCCGGCGCTCCTATGTCACCCGGTGTCCCTTTCTACCTCTTTTCGTGTGTGGGTGTAAACGTTCTCGGATTGGACCGAGACTTTTCATGCGGCCTGGGTTCACTACCGATAGACCGCCTGTCAAGTTTCGTGCCATTTGGACTTCGTTTGATACTCCAACGGTTAACCGAGGGACCGAAAAGGCCTTGTGTGTGTTGCAGCCCAACACCTCTCCAAACTGACCCAAAACCCACCTAAGACCTCTCCATCATCTCGGTCGTTCGATCACAATCGCGTGGCCGAAAACCGCACCTCATTTGGACTCTCCTATCTCCCTCTACCTATAAATATGTGATCCCCTCCCCAAAATTCACGGATGAAACCCTAACTTCGTCCTCCTCGCGCCGCCGGACATTTTCCCACCGCGCCCGGACATGTCCAATCGCCGCCGCCGGCGAATCCCAGCTTGACACGTCATCCACTGCCGCCCTCTCTCTCCTCTAGGCCCGCCGCCGGCCCGCGCGGCCCGGATCGGGCCCGCGGGGCCCATCTCCCCGCCGCCAGATCCCGCGCGTCCCGCCGCCTGCGACGCCGAGCGCCGCCCGCCCGCGCCCACCGGCCGCCGCCTCTGCCCTGCTCTGCCACCAGCGCCACCGCCGCCTCCATCGCCGTCCAGCGCCGCTCGCGCATGCCCGTAGCACGGTGCGCCTCCTCTGCTAGCCGCCCCGCTCCTCTGCTCGCCGCCGCGCCTCGCTACTCCTACGCCGCCGCCGACTATCACCGGCCGCTTCCGCCCCGACATGGAGCTCCCCGCCGGAGTTGCTCCCTCCATCGTCGGCCATGGTGCCTCCACCTTGCTTCGGCCTCGATCCGGCCGGATCCGGTGGCCTTGACAACTCCGGTGTCCTCTTCCTCCCTCTCCGACGAGCTTCCCCGTCTCCGGCGAACTTCTCCGGCGAGATCCAGTCGGAGTGGACCAGATCCACCAGGAGATGAACCAAACGGCCTCCCTCGTCCCGGATCTCTTCGCCCCGCTTCTCTCCGTCCCGCGTTGACTTTCGTGGAGGTAAAATTCCACTAAGTCCCTGAAGTTTCCAGATTCATGTGCCCATCTTCATCGCATCATAACTTCCTCATCGTGGCTCCGATTCGTGTGTGTAGCATTTGGGGTAGTCTTCTTTTATTTTGGTTCCGTAGTCAGACCTTGATTGTATCTGGATGATGTAATGCTATATTCATGTATTGTGTGAAGTGGCGATTGTAAGCCAACTATGTATCTCTTTCCCTTATGTATTACATGGGATGTGTGAAGATTACCTCACTTGCGACATTGCTTTCAATGCGGTTATGCCTCTAAGTCGTGCTTTGACACGTGGGAGATATAGCCGCATCGAGGGTGTTACACTTTGTTTCGATAACTAATAGATTTTTGCAATAACTATGTGAGTCCTTTATGACTAATGTTGAGTCCATGGATTATACACACTCTCAACCTTCCACCATTGCTAGCCTCTCTAGTACCGCAAAACTTTCGCTGGTACCATAAACCCACCATATACCTTCCTCAAAACTGCCACCATACCTACCTATTATGGCATTTCCATAGCCATTCTGAGATATATTGCCATGCAACTTTCCACCATTCTGTTTATTATGACATGCTTCATCATTTCATATTTCTTTGCATGATCATGTAGTTGACATCGTATTTGTGGCAAAGCCACCATTCATAATTTTTCATACAAGTCACTCATGAGTCATTGCACATCCCGGTACACCGCCGGAGGCATTCACATAGAGTCATATTTTGTTCTGATTATCGAGTTGTAATTCTTGAGTTGTAAGTAAATAAAAGTGTGATGATCATCATTATTAGAGCATTGTCCCATGTGAGGAAAGGATGATGGAGACTATGATTCCCCCACAAGTCGGGATGAGACTCCGGATGAAAAAGAAAAAAAAGAAAAAAAAGAGAGGCCATAAAAAAAGAGAAAAGGCCAAAATAAAAAAAGTAAAAAAATGAGAGAAAAAGAGAGAAGGGGCAATGTTACTATCCTTTTTCCACACTTGTGCTTCAAAGTAGCACCATGATCTTCATGCTAGAGAGTCTCATATGTTGTCACTTTGATATACTAATGGGAATTTTCATTATAGAACTTGGCTTGTATATTCCAATGATGGGCTTCCTCAAAATGCCCTAGGTCTTCATGAGCAAGCAAGTTGGATGCACACCCACTTAGTTTCTTTTGTTGAGCTTTCATATACTTATAGATCTAGTGCATCCGTTGCATGGCAATCCCTACTCATTCACATTGATATCTATTAATAGGCATCTCCATAGCCCGTTGATACGCCTAGGTGATGTGAGACTATATTCTCCTTTTTGTCTTCTCCACAACCACCATTCTATTCCACCTATAGTGCTATGTCCATGGCTCACGCTCATGTATTGCATGAAGATTGAAAAAGTTTGAGAACGTCAAAAGTATGAAACAATTGCTTGTCTTGTCATCGGGGTTGTGCATAATTTAAATATTTTGTGTGATGAAGATGGAGCATAGCCAGACTATATGATTTTGTAGGGATAGCTTTCTTTGGCCATGTTATTTTGAGAAGACATAATTACTTTGTTGGTATGCTTGAAGTATTATTATTTTCATGTCAATATTAAACTTTTGTCTTGAATCTTATGGATCTTAATATTCATGCCACAATAAAGAGAATTACTTGGATAAATATGTTAGGTAGCATTCAACATCAAAAATTCTGTTTTTATCATTTACCTACTCGAGGACGAGCAGGAATTAAGCTTGGGGATGCTTGATACGTCTCCAACATATCTATAATTTTTTATTGTTCCATGCTATTATATTATTTGTTTTGGATGTTTATGGGCTTTATTATACACTTTTATATTGTTTTTGGGACTAACATATTAACCAGAGGCCCAACCCAAATTGCTGTTTTCTTGCCTATTTCAGTGTTTCGAAGAAAAGGAATATCAAATGGAGTCCAAACGGAATGAAACCTTCGAGAGAGTTAGTTTTGGAACGTAAGCAATCCAGGAGACTTGGAGTTTACGTCAGGGAAGCTTCGGGGTGACCACGAGGCAGGGAGGCGCCTGCCCCCCTGGGCACCATCCACCCTCGTGGGCCCCTCGTGGCTCCCCTGACCGACTTCTTTCTCCTATATATGTCCATATACCCTAAAAACATCGAAGAACAGAATAGATCGGGAGTTCCGCCGCCAGAAGCCTCCGTAGCCACTGAAAACCAATCTAGACCCGTTCTGGCACCCTGCCGGAGGGGGAATCACTCTCCGGTGGCCATCTTCATCACCCCGGCGCTCTCCATGACGAGGAGGGAGTAGTCCACCCTCGGGGTTGAGGGTATGTACCAGTAGCTATGTGTTTGATCTCTCTCTCTCTCTCTCTCTCGTGTTCTTGAGGTGGCACGATCTTGATGTATCGCGAGCTTTGCTATTATAGTTGGATCTTATGATGTTTCTCCCCCTCTACTCTCTTGTGATGAATTGCGTTTTCCCTTTGAAGTTATCTTATCGGATTGAGTCTTTAAGGATTTGAGAACACTCGATGTATGTCTTGCATGTGCTTATCTGTGGTGACAATGGGATATCACATGATCCACTTGATGATTGTTTTGGTGATCAACTTGCGAGTTCCGTGAAGTTATGCATAGGGGTTGGCACATGTTTTCGTCTTGACTCTCCGGTAGAAACTTTGGGGCACTCTTTGAAGTTCTTTGTGTTGGTTGAATAGATGAATCTGAGATTGTGTGATGCATATCGTATAATCATACCCACGGATACTCGAGGTGGCATTGGAGTATCTAGGTGACATTAGGGTTTTGGTTGATTTGTGTCTTAAGGTGTTATTCTAGTACGAACTCTAGGATAGATTGAACGGAAAGAATAGCTTCATGTTATTTTACTACGGACTATTGAATAGATCGATCAGAAAGGATAACTTTGAGGTGGTTTCGTACCCTACCATAATCTCTTCGTTTGTTCTCCGCTATTAGTGACTTTGGAGTGACTCTTTGTTGCATGTTGAGGGATAGTTATATGATCCAATTATGTTATTATTGTTGAGAGAACTTGCACTAGTGAAAGTATGAACCCTAGGCCTTGTTTCAACACATTGCAATACCGTTTGTGCTCACTTTTATCATTAGTTACCTTGCTGTTTTTATATTTTCAGATTACAAAAATCATTATCTACTATCCATATTGCACTTGTATCACCATCTCTTCGCCAAACTAGTGCACCTATACAATTTACCATTGTATTGGGTGTGTTGGGGACACAAGAGACTCTTTGTTATTTGGTTGCAGGGTTGTTTGAGAGAGACCATCTTCATCCTACGCCTCCCATGGATTGATAAACCTTAGGTCATCCACTTGAGGGAAATTTGCTACTGTCCTACAAACCTCTGCACTTGGAGGCCCAAGAACATCTACAAGAAGAAGGTTGTGTAGTAGACATCAACGTTAGTTGGGAAAGCATTCCATCAAGGATTCTATTGGCCCATAGCCCTCCAAGATGCAGTTGAGATCGTCACGACATGTGATGCCTGCCAGTTCCATTCCAAGAAACACACCTGCCTGCCCAAGCCCTTCAGACAATCCCTCTATCATGGCCATTTTCGGTCTGGGGGCTCGATATGCTCGGCCCCTTCCCCCGAGCAATCAGGGGCTTTGAATTCTTGTTCGTTGCCATGGACAAGTTTATAAAGTGGCCGGAAGTGACTGCTGTGAGAAAGATGACTGCTCAGTCAGCTATCAAGTTCTTGAAAGAATTGGTGTGCTGTTCCGGAGTTCCGGCAAGGATCATCACTGATTATACGTCTCCAACGTATCTATAATTTTTTATTGTTCCATGCTATTATATTATCTGTTTTGGATGTTTAATGGGCTTTAATATACCTTTTTATATTATTTTTGGGACGAACCTACTAACCAAAGGCCTAATGCAAATTGTTGTTTTCTTTGCCTGTTTTAGTGTTTCACAGAAAAGGAATATCAAAAAGAATCCAAACGGAATGAAACCTTCGGGAGAGTTAACTTTGGAACAAACGCAATCTAGGAGACTTGGAGTGGACGTCAAGGAAGAAACGAGGCGACCACGAGGTAGGAGGGCACGCCCCCACCCTCGTGGGTCCCTCATGGCTCCACTGACCTACTTCTTTCTCCTATATATATACTCATATACCCCGAAAACATCTGAGAGCACCACGAAACCCTATTTCCACTGTCGCAACCTTCTGTACCTGTGAGATCCCATCTTGTTGCCTTTTCCGGTGCTCCGCCGGGGGAGAATCGATCATGGAGGGCTTCTACATCAACACCATAACCTCTCCGATGATGTGTGAGTAGTTTATCGCAGACCTTCAGTTCCATAGTTATTAGCTAGATGGCTTCTTCTCTCTCTCTTTGGATCTCAATACCAAGTTGTCCTCGATTCTCTTGGAGATCTATTCGATGTAATTCTCTTTGCGGTGTGTTTGTCGAGATCCGATGAATTGTGGGTTTATGATCAAGATTATCTATGAACAATATTTGATTCTTCTCTAAATTCTTTTATGCATGATTTAATATCTTTGCAAGTCTCTTCGAATTATCAGTTTGGTTTAGCCTACTAGATTGATATTTCTTGCAATGGGAGAAGTGCTTAGCTTTGGGTTCAATCTTGCGGTGTCCTTTCCCAGTGACAGCAGGGGCAGCAAGGCACGTATTGTATTGTTGCCATCGAGGATAAAAAGATGAGGTTTATATCATATTGCTTGAGTTTCTCCCTCTACATCATGTCATCTTGCCTAATGCGTTACTCTGTTATTATGAAGTTAATACTCTAGATGCATGCTCGATAGCGGTCGATGTGTGGAGTAATAGTAGTAGATGCAGAATCGTTTCGGTCTACTTGTCGCGGACGTGATGCCTATATACATGATCATGCCTAGATATTCTCATAACTATGCGCTTTTCTATCAATTGCTCGACAATAATTTGTTCACCCACTGTAGAATTTGCTATCTTGAGAGAAGCCACTAGTGAAACCTATGGCCCCTGGGTCTATCTTCCATCATATTATTTTCCTATCAACTTGGTATTTCTCTCATTGTTTATTTTGCAATCTTTATTTTCCAATTTATACAATAAAAATACCAAAAATATTTATCTTATTATCTCTATCAGATCTCACTTTCGTAAGTGATCGTGAAGGGATTGACAACCCCTTTATCGCGTTGGTTGCGAGGTTCTTGTTTGTTTGTGCAGGTATTAGGGACTTGCGTGTTACCTCCTACTGGATTGATACCTTGGTTCTCAAAAACTAAGGGAAATACTTATGCTACTTTGCTGCATCACTGACGGTGTCCTGGACTAGGGGGTACTCACCACGTCATCTCCCGATCTGTTAGATTGGGCAGAGGACCCCCATGGCCGTATACTCATGGGCTAGTTCGGATAGTTAGCGCATAAATGGAAGATTCCACAAGACTTGGTGATCAAGACAAGGACTCCTCCCCACCGGCGTATTCAGCTAGGACTCTTGTTATCCTAGGCCTCTGGTGCATTATATAAACCGAGACCAGGCTAGTCGATAGATCATATACATACAATCATACCATAGGCTAGCTTCTAGGGTTTAGCCTCTCTGATCTCGTGATAGATCAACTCTTGTAATACTCATATTATTAAGAATAAATCAAGCAAGACGTAGGGTTTTACCTCCATCAAGAGGGCCCGAACTTGGGTAAAACATCGTGTTCCCTGCCTCCTATTACCATCCGCCTTAGACGCATAGTTCAGGACCCCCTACCCGAGATCCGTCGGTTTTGACACCGACATTGGTGCTTTCATTGAGAGTTCCGTTGTGTGTTCGACAAAAGGTTGATGGCTCACGTGCAGATCAACTGCGACTTCGACATCTTCGTCACCAGCTCGACTGGTCACCTTGGTTCGACCAAAGACTGCGCCCTACCTCCGATCGTCATGTTCGGATGAGGGCCTTCATAAAAATCAACTCCGATCTCTATCAAGATCATGGAGGAATCATCCAGGGAGCCCGGGGGCTCTTCGTCAACATTGCCCTCGGGCGACCGTGCTGTTTTTCTGGACAGCAAACTGGTGTCCGCCGCCACCACCTCCTCAAGTGTCTTTTCAACGATTACTTTGGTGTAATTGTGCGGAATTGAGTCTACAACAACCCTGGAAAATTTTTTCGAGTTCCGATGGAGGAATCTCTGGCAATCCACGATATACCGGAGCCCTGTAAAATCTGGATGGGAATCTGGACGAGTTTAGGGCGTGGTGTCCAGCTTCTAGCTCGGATGTCCTTTGGAATATCCAACTGTTGATCGGCTGTGGAATTCCTATATCTACCACCTCTCAAAATTTCAGCTCGATCCGACCATCCAAACTCCGGGAACCTTCCGATTAGTGCATCACTTTTCGGATCTGTTTTCTGCGCGAAAACGAATCCGACCCGATTTCGTCTTTTTTATGAACGGGATTTTGGACATCCCTTTTGAAGGAAGTTTTGTATGGGGTATTGTGTTTTGTTCCCGAACACATCCCACTAACTTTAAGATCTTTTGAGCATGATCTTCATCATCATGCTGGTGTCAAACCAGTCCGGCAATATTGCTCCAGGGCTGCCGACATGCGCTAGACACGTCGTCAGTTTGTTGAGCCGAGCTCAACTTCTTTGGATCATCATCTCGGCAAGCCGAACAACAGTTCGACATCACGAAGGATAAATCATCACCAACATCGCCGCCCCACGGATTACCCGGAGCGGGCACACCGTCATCGCCGCACGGTCACTTCAACAAGCCGGCATTGACCACGGCACGACCTGCATCGGCAGGGCCGCACTGTTGCTCCTTCAAGCCGGTGTCCATCACGCCGACCTACTTCGACTCATCGGCTGACATTAAGGCTTCGACATCTCGGCTGGACCGGGGGCTTCGCCATCTCTTCATCAACCTACTCTGGAGACTTTGGTGTCACTAGCCGACCAGCTCTGTCACGTTAGCTGGACCGAGGGCTTTACCTCGGCGAGTCAGCCTTTGCCAGCATCGCCATGCCGTCGCTTTATCGCCCATCAGGCAATGGGTGTGCGGATCGAGTCCCAATTTTGGGAATCACCTTTCTTCGGATTGCTACAACAAATAAACTAGGTGCTATTAATCCTAGTATTTTTTGCTTGTTTGGGTTTATTTTTCCCAAGGAATTACTACTCTGATTTGTCCGTCATCTATACACATGTCTATTAAATGATGGCCGCATTAACGATGGTCACGTGGTGGTTCGGTCAGTCTCCGTACATAGTCCGGCGAACGCCGCATCCGGAACTCGGACCGACCTGTGAATTCAGGCTTTGCCACGCACTTACCGCATCACGCCGACGCCCTGCATCGACATTGACTTTGGCGCCATGCCATATTTCTTTTATTACTCATTTTGCATAAATTATTTATTATGCAATGATTTTTTATACTATTATCTCCGGTTTGCCTCACCTTTTGTGCACAGGAAAATGATCCAGGCTGGGCAGTATCGTTAACTCGGCGTATTGACATACCACGCCACCTCAGCTAGACGGGGGGCTTCATCAACACTTCATTACCCCATGTCGGGGACTTCAGCATCACTCTGCCGGCCTGCGTTGACCATGCTATGTCAGCACTTCGGCGTGTCGAGCTCTCCGCTCCGCCACCTCGGGACCGGCTTGGGGGGTGGAACATTGTCCCGCATCAAGCTCAGACTGCGTCATCAATGCCGAACACACTAACCAGCTAAGTCGCTTTCATGCTCAAAGTTTTAATTTTTAACTTGTGTTCGGTTCGTCCAAGCATTATACTTTTTTTGGAAAAAGTTGCTTGTAAAAAATCTCCTTGTCAAAACTTTGTTTGTGACATGAAAATTCAAATACCCCGTTTACTTGGGGGCTTCCTTCATGAAGCTTTTTCCTCTTGCATATGATTATACTTGTACGGCTTCGTTCCTTGTTCGTGTATTACGCCACAATATGCACCATATTGACTTAAGTGATTTGCAAGCTGGGTTGCCTGGCTCCTGTGCTTACCCCTACGTTCCCGATTGTTCGGCTAGGGAGTAAAGGGAGCACCTCTGCGATTGTCACGATCGGGTCCTCCGAGCTCTGACCTCAGACTGGGTGAAGCCGAAAGCTAGCACTCTTATTGTTTTCAATCATGGTCGGCACACAACGGAACTCATGAGTACAAAAAATCTATTGCACAAGTCTCATAGTAATAATGAGCACCGAAGAAAGGTATCGGTGGGGGTACTATTTTCTTCGAAGATGCTTCTTACACTTTGTTAGTAATATAGCATAAGTTCCCTGAGCGTGCTTTGTCTGTTACAGCCTTATGGCCTGATTGCCTGGTCATCGGAAACACCGTCAATACTCTCGACAGGCGGAGTACATGACACTTTTCGGCCCTTGGCTGAAGAGGGAGAAGCCGACGGTCGGTTAAGACGCGTTTAAAGTTCGGGCGAACACAAATATGATATAAGTACTTCGGTACATACAATCATTATACATAAAATTCTTACCCAAGTCACTTGAGGGCTCTTAAAATTTATATATGAGATGTAAATGTGTTTTCTTCTTGGTTGTTGTCACAACACGACAGAAGCACAATTTTTCTTTCTCTTCCAATTTTCGGATTGGCACCGAACACCTGATCTTGTTCGGACGGCATGTTTTTACTGACGATTTTTGGTTTTTCAAGCTTTTGGCACTTTTAAACTATTTGTGTGTTTTCAGCACAAGTCTCGCAGTGTAACGCCGGACATCTTTAGAGATTCGGCAAAAACATTCTTGGATATTGCTATATATGCATCGGTGTCGAATTGTGTCTTCGGTCAATAGTTGGCTTGCCCGACTCCTGCACTTGCCTCCTACGTTCCGCTCTGTTCGGCTAGGTGTGCAAAGGGAGAACCACTGCGATTGTGCTTCCAGCTCACTTGGTTAAGCACCTCAGTGGAGAAAGCCGAAAACTGACTGTCACAATAAGCGTAAACTGGTCAGCGATCCGATGACTGTATTAAATGATGGGCCATTCATAACATTGGCCGAAGTGTTTACGGCTTGACCTCGACTATCGCCGAACACTACCGGGGGCTAGTAACTGGCCTCCCAAACTAAAATCCTCAATATTTTGCTCTTACATTAGAGCTGAGGTTTCATGATCATGCTTAGCATGACAACCCAAAGAAAGGGACCGATAGTTGGACTATTTTGTTTGGAAGACATTTCTTATGTTAAACAGTAATGTAACATATCTCTCTACGTACCTTTGTTTATAAAACCGTATGGCCATATTGCCTTGTTTGTCGTAAATCTTTGCCCTCATAAAGGCTTTATAAAGTAGGACAAACACTCCTCGGCTACTAGCCGAGGAGGTGGAAGCCGATGGTCGGTCAACAAAGTTTTGTACAATGCGGGTCCGAGCATTAATGACGTAAAGTACTTGGATACATAGAGTCATTACACATAATTTGTGATTTTACTATGGATATCGATCCTTAATTCGACCACCCGTGCCCGCATTAAGGCTCGGGGGCTACTGGGCTTCGGGCTTATTATTTAAAAATATTAAAGGGGCACATCGATCCCCTAGTCTGGTGTTGCCACCCGACCAATGTCTCGGGGGCTACTGCATTGCCTGTTCAATGCAGAAAATTTTAAGTGCAATACAGTTGCAGAGGAGATTTTGATCCTCAGGTTGGTCGGTCGCACCCAAACTGAGTCTCGAGGACTGAGCACGCCGCTTTTTGTGTCCCGAAGTATTCTGCTGAGCTAGGACTTGATCCTCAGGCCTATTTTGCAAATCAACCTGAGTCTCAGCGGCTACTGGGATCAGCGGTCTTACGTCATCCTTCAAGTGCATCTCGGGTTTTAAACCGATACACACCTTGAGGGCTACTGGCTATATATCTCGGCAGAGAATAAATTGCACCAATAAAAAATATTGACAAAAATCGGCCCACAGTCGGGGTGGTGCACCACCTCGGAAGCAGTCGGGCATAAAGCTCGGGCGCTAGTGGCTGGCTCCATAGAGGGCATTTCCGGCATTAATCTCGGCTCAACTCCTTCAACTTTTTTGAACCAAGGTGATATGACACATCGGATATATTCCGGCGTTGGAACCCGGATACAGTCCGACGTTGGAGTTTGGACATAGTCCGGCGTTGGAGCTCGGATACATTCCGGCGTTGGAGCTCGAAAAGCGGTCCGGCGTTGGTGCTCGGCTGCAAAAGATACCTCGAATGCAGTCCGGCATTGGAGCTCGGATGCAAGAGGACACTGCCTCCCGGGAACAACTTCAAACCCGAGGTGTGGCATAAAAATAACAAGGCATTGATAAAGGCCGAAAACTTAAAGGGGCTCCTCGGATACCCACGTGTAAACCCGTCGAATGCATTTCGGCAATCCTCAAGATCGAAGATGAGAAGATTTGTTGAACCAGTTTTCAAGACCGGCAACCGAAGATGAAGAACAGTTCGGAAGAATCGAGGAGCGTCCCTAACTTGAAGACCGGTTCAGGGGGCTACTGACGGTGTCCTGGACTAGGGGGTACTCACCACGTCATCTCCCGATCTGTTAGATTGGGCCAAGGACCCCCATGGTCGTATACTCATGGGCCAGTTCGGACAGTTACCGCATACATGGAAGATTCCACAAGACTTGGTGATCAAGACAAGGACTCCTCCCCACCGGCGTATTCGGCTAGGACTCTTGTTATCCTAGGCCTCTGGTGCATTATATAAACCGAGGCCAGGCTAGTCGATAGATCATATACATACAATCATACCATAGGCTAGCTTCTAGGGTTTAGCCTCTGCAATCTCGTGGTAGATCAACTCTTGTAATACTCATATCATTAAGAATAAATCAAGCAGGACGTAGGGTTTTACCTCCATCAAGAGGGCCCGAACCTGGGTAGAACATCATGTTCCCTACCTCCTATTACCATCCGCCTTAGACGCACAGTTCGGGACCCCCTACCCGAGATCCGTCGGTTTTGACACCGATAATCACCCTTTCCTCTTCAAGGGAAAACCAACGCATGCTCAAGAGGTAGCAAGAAGGATTTCTGGCACCGTTGCCGGGGAGGTTGCACCAAGTCAAGTCAAGATTTGATCTCCCATCAACAAGCCATTTCTGGCACCGTTGCTGGAGAGATCTACGCACAAGTCAAGACTTACCAAGTACCCATCACAAACTCTTATCCCTCGCATTACATTATTTGCCATTTGCCTCTTGTTTTCCTGTCCCCCACTTCACCCTTGCTGTTTTATTCTCCCTCTTTTCCGTTCGCCTCTTTTTGCTTGCTTCTTGTGTGCTTGTGTGTTGTCTTGTTTGTCACGATGGCTCAAGACAATACTAAATTGTGTGATTTTTCCAATACCAATAACAGTGATTTTCTTAGCACTCTGATTGCTCCTCTTACCGATGCTGGATCTTTTGAAATTAATACTGCTTTGCTGAACCTTGTTATGACAGATCCGTTTTCTGGCCTTCCTAGTGAAGATGCCACTACCCATCTAAACAACTTTGTTGATTTGTGTGATATGCAAAAGAAGAAAGATGTGGATAATGATATTGTTAAACTGAAGCTATTTCCGTTTTCTCTCAAAGATCGTGCTAAATCTTGGTTTTCGTCTTTGCCTAAAAATAGTATTGATTCATGGAATAAGTGCAAAGATGCTTTTATCTCTAAGTATTTTCCTCCCGCTAAGATCATCCCTCTTAGAAACGATATTATGAATTTTAAGCAACTTGATCATGAGCATGTTGCACAATCTTGGGAGAGGATGAAATTAATGATACTTAATTGCCCTACTCATGGATTAAACTTATGGATGATCATACAAAATTTTAATGCTGGATTGAATTTTGCTTCTAGAAATCTTTTAGATTCAGCCGCGGGAGGCACTTTTATCGAAATCACTTTAGGAGAAGCTACTAAACTCCTAGATAATATTATGGTTAGTTATTCTCAATAGCACACCGAAAGATCTACTAGTAAAAAGGTTCATGCTATAGAAGAAATTAATGTTTTGAGTGGAAAGATGGATGAACTTATGAAATTGTTTGCTAATAAGAGTGTTTTTTCTGATCCTAATGATATGCCTTTGTCTACTTTGATTGAGAATAATAATGAATCTATGGATGTGAATTTTGTTGGTAGGAACAATTTTGGTAACAACGCGTATAGAGGAAACTTTAATCCTAGGCCTTTTCCTAGTAATTCCTCTAATAATTATGGTAATTCCTACAACAACTCTTATGGAAATTTTAATAAGATGCCCTCTAATTTTGAGACTAGTGTTAAAGAATTTATGATTTCACAAAAGAATTTTAATGCTTTGCTTAAAGAAAAATTGCCTAAGATTGATGAGTTGGCTAGGAACGTGGATAGAATTTCTCTTGATGTTGATTCTTTGAAACTTAGATCTATTCCACCTAAGCACGATATCAATGAGCCTCTCAAATCTATGAGAATTTCCATTGACGAGTGCAAAGAAAGAACTACTGGGATACGTGTAAAAAAAGATTGCTTTATAAAAGCGTGTTCTTCTAGTTTTCACGATAATAAGGATGAAGATCTAAAAGTGATTGATGTGTCTCCTATTAAATATTTATTTTTCAATATGAATCTTGATAATGATGGGACTAGAGATGAGTCAACTGTAGCTAAAAGGCGTCCCAATGATTCGGAGTTTTTAGATCTTGATGCAAAAATTGGTAAAAGTGGGATTAATGAGGTCAAAACTTTACATAGCAATGAACCCACTATTTTGGATTTCAAGGAATTTAATTATGATAATTGCTATTTGATAGATTGTATTTCCTTGTTGCAATCCGCGCTAATTTCTCCTCATGCTTATAGTCAAAATAAAGCTTTTACCAAACATATCGTTGATGCTTTAATGCAATCTTATGAAGAAAAGCTTGAATTAGAAGTTTCTATCCCTAGAAAACTTTATGATGAGTGGGAACCTACTATTAAAATTAAAATTAAATATCATGAATGCTATGCTTTATGTGATTTGGGTGCTAGTGTTTCCATGATTCCAAAAACTTTGTGTGATGTGTTAGGTTTCCGTGAATTTGAGGATTGTTCTTTAAATTTGCATCTTGCGGATTCCACCATTAAGAAACCTACGGGAAGGATTAATGATGTTCTTATTGTTGCAAATATGAATTATGTGCCCGTAGATTTCATTGTTCTTGCTATAGATTGCAATCCTACATGCCCTATTATTCTTGGTAGACCTTTCCTTAGAACGATTGGTGCAATTATTTATATGAAAGAAGGAAATATTAGATTCCAATTTCTGTTAAGGAAAGGCATGGAACAATTTCCTAGAAAGAAAATTAAATTACCTTATGAATCTATTATGAGATCCACTTATGGATTGCATACCAAAGATGACAATACCTAGATCTATTCTTGTTTTTATGCCTAGCTAGGGGCGTTAAACGATAGCGCTTGTTGGGAGGCAACCCAATTTTATTTATGTTTCTTGTTTTTTCCTGTTTAGAAATAAATAATTCATCTAGCTTCTGTTTAGATGTGGTTTTATGTTTTTAATTAGTGTTTGTGCCAATTAGAACCTTTGGGAAGACTTGGGGGAAGTCTTTGCGATCTTGCTATAAAAAACAGAAACTTTAGCGCTCACGAGATTAGCTGCCATTTTTTACTGGAGAGTGAGATTAAGTTGATTATTTTTGCAGATGATTAATAGACAAATTCCTCACGTCCGCCAATTTATTTTAGAATTTTTGGGGTTAGATAAGTATTCGAAACCTACAGATTACTACAGACTGTTCTGTTTTTGACAGATTCTGTTTTTCGTTTGTTGTTTGCTTATTTTGATGAATCTATGGCTAGTATCGGGGGGTATGAACCATAGAGAAGTTGGAATACATTAGGTTTAACACCAATAGTAATAAATAATGAGTTCATTACAGTACCTTGAAGTGGTGGTTTGTTTTTTTATACTAACGGAGCTCATGAGATTTTCTGTTGAGTTTTGTGTTGTGAAGTTTTCAAGTTTTGGGTAAAGATTTGATGGATTTTGGAATAAGGAGTGACAAGAGCCTAAGATTGGGGATGCCCAAGGCACCCCAAGGTAAAATTCAAGGACAACCAAAATCCTAATCTTGGGGATGCCCCGGAAGGCATCCCCTCTTTCGTCTTCGTCCATCGGTAACTTTACTTGAGGCTATATTTTTATTCACCACATGATATGTGTTTTGCTTGGAGCGTCTTGTATGATTTGAGTCTTTGCTTTTTAGTTTACCATAATCATACTTACTGTACACACCTTTTGGTGAGACACACATGAATCGGGATTTATTAGAATACTCTATGTGCTTCACTTATATCTTTTGAGCTAGACAATTTTGCTCTAGTGCTTCACTTATATCTTTAAGAGCACGATGGTTGTTTTATTTTATATAAATTATTGATCTCTCATGCTTCACTTATATTATTTTGAGAGTCCTTTAGAACAACAAGGCAATAATAAAAACTTTCATATAAGTGCATTGAATACTAAGAGAAGTTTGATACTTGATGATCGTTTTGAGATATGGAGATGGTGATATTAGAGTCATGCTAGTTGAGTAGTTGTGAATTTGAGAAATACTTGTGTTAAAGTTTGTGATTCCCGTAGCATGCACGTATGGTGAACCGTTATGTGATGAAGTCAGAACATGATTTATTTATTGATTGTCTTCCTTATGAGTGGCGGTCGGGGACGAGCGATGGTCTTGTCCTACCAATCTATCCCCTAGGAGCATGTGCGTAGTACTTTTTTCGATAACTAATAGATTTTTGCAATAAGTATGTGAGTTCTTTGTGACTAATGTTGAGTACATGGATTATACGCACTCTCACCCTTCCACCATTGCTAGCCTCTCTAATACTGCGCACCTTTCCCCGGTATCATACACCAACCATATACCTTCCTCAAAACAGCCATCATACCTACCTATTATGACATTTCCATAGCCATTCCGAGATATATTGCCATGCAACTTTCCACCATTCCGTTATTATGAAACACTTCATCATTGTCATATTGCTTTGTATGATCATGTAGTTGACATCGTATTTGTGGCAAAGCCACCGATCATAATTCTTCATATATGTAACTCATGCATCATTGCACATCCCGGTACACCGCCGGAGGCATTCACATAGAGTCATATTTTGTTCTAAGTATCGAGTTGTAATTCTTGAGTTGTAAGTAAATAAAGTGTGATGATCATCATTATTAGAGCATTGTCCCAAGTGAGGAAAGGATGATGGAGACTATGATTCCCCCACAAGTCGGGATGAGACTTCGGACAAAAAAATAATAAAATAATAATAAAGGAGGCCATAAAAAAAGAAGAGAAAAGGCCCACATAAAAAAAGGAGAAAATGAGAGAAAAAGAGAGAAGGGGCAATGCTACTATCCTTTTACCACACTTGTGCTTCAAAGTAGCACCATGATCTTCATGATAGAGAGTCTCCTATGCTGTCACTTTCATATACTAGTGGGAATCTTTCATTATAGAACTTGGCTTGTATATTCCAATGATGGGCTTCCTCAAAATGCCCTAGGTCTTCATGAGCAAGCGAGTTGGATGCACACCCACTTAGTTTCTTTTTGAGTTTTCATACACTTATAGCTCTAGTGCATCCGTTGCATGGCAATCCCTACTCACTCACATTGATATCTATTGATGGGCATCTCCATAGCCCATTGATACGCCTAATTGATGTGAGACTATCTTCTCCTTTTTGTCTTCTCCATAACCACCATTGTATTCCACCTATAGTGCTATATCCATGGCTCACGCTCATGTATTGCGTGAAGATTAAAAAAGTTTGAGAACATCAAAAGTATGAAACAATTGCTTGGCTTGTCATCGGGGTTGTGCATGATTTAAATATTTTGTGTGGTGAAGATAGAGCATAGCCAGACTATATGATTTTTTAGGGACAACTTTCTTTGGCCATGTTATTTTGAGAAGACATAATTGCTTTGTTAGTATGCTTGAAGTATTATTATTTTTATGTCAATATTAAAATTTTGTCTTGAATCTTATGGATCTGAATATTCTTGCCATAATAAAGAAGATTACATTGATAAATATTTTAGGTAGCATTCCACATCAAAAATTCTATTCTTATCATTTACCTACTCGAGGACGAGCAGGAATTAAGCTTGGGGATGCTGATACGTCTCCAACGTATCTATAATTTTTGATAGTTCCATGCTATTATATTATCTGTTTTAGATGTTTATGGGCTTTATTTTACACTTTTATAATATTTTTGGGACTAACCTATTAACCGGAGGCCCAGCCCAAATTGCTATTTTCTTGCCTATTTCAGTGTTTCGTAGAAAAGGAATATCAAACGGAGTCCAAATGGAATGAAACCTCCGGGAAAGTCATTTTTGGAACGGAAGCAATCCAGGAGAATTGGATTATACGTCAGGCAATCAACGAGACAACCACGAGGTAGGGGGCGCGCCCACCCCCATTGGGCGTGCCCTCCAACCTCGTGGGCCCCTCGTTTCTCCACCGACGTACTTCTTCCTCCAATATATATCCATATACCCCCCAAACATCAGAGAGCAGAATAGATCGGGAGTTCCACCGCCAGAAGCCTCCGCAGCCACCGAAAACCAATCTAGACCAATTCCGGCACCCTGCCGGAGGGGGGAATCCCTCTCCGGTGGCCATCTTCATCATCCCGGCGCTCTCCATGACGTGGAGGGAGTAGTTCACCCTCGGGGCTGAGGGTATGTACCAGTAGCTATGTGTTTGATCTCTCTCTCTC